>NW_013527026.1:2028548-2168270 GCF_000836215.1 Papilio polytes
GGTGTAGTCGTAATCCTCAATATCACAATTCATATTTCCACTAAATAATTATAGATCGTAACGATATGTTTCGATTAAGATATTGAATTGATGTCCACCGAACACATGGTCGCGCGCGCATTCCATATCGACTCAAATCGAACTGACTCGAATGACAAAATGGCCGCCTTACCAATGCTCGGTGTTCGCCATGGGCATAGAGTAAGCCTACAAATAAAACAAAAATATACAAACCAATACGACTTAGGGTCCATCAAGAAGCGACCCTACAATTTCCTAAAAGGCCAGCAACGTATCTGTAGTTCCTCTGGTGTGGCTGATGTCCATGGGAGTCGTTGACCACCTCTGTGTTAGCGCCGCTCGTTTGCACCCTTCTATTTAAAAAAAAAAACGTCGTAAACTTATCATATATTTTATAACACGGCTGAACTCACGTGGCAACCTTTGGTGTAGGCACCGTGTTGGTATAAATTATATAGTTTTATGTCTCACCAAAGTTTTAATAAGTTAAGTAAATATGTCAGTTCATTTGTCTAAATGTCCTACCGTTCTTCCTTAAGCAGCGTACTGACTTTCGTTACGCGATGTAATATTAACATGTTTCATGGCGATCATACACACGGATAATACTCAGTGTTATGATGAAACCAGCGAGCCCGCCGCTCGATGCGAATGTTACACTTTGTAACATTACACTGCGCTGCGTAGTGTCGGTCATTACCTTTACGTATTACACATTTATAGTTAAAAGCAAATATGTTAAGTACAACTTGTACGTGAGTTTCACTGACGAAACCATAGAAGATAATAGAAACTGTGAGAAAAGACTACATATACAAAGAGATGTCTCGACGGTGTATTTCTACGGTAAAGGGATTTGTAAATTCCCATACCATCTTTCTTGATTAAAATCAAGATGACATCGTGTTGGTCTCTCAATTTTCGTCGGCATTTGCTCTGTATGCGTTCCTATAACATTTGAAGTACCATGTTGCTACAAGAGTCCCATTACATTAACGCAGTTCAAAGGAACTGTTTCCATTCGTCCATTTTAATTTAAAGTTGGCTCTTTGACGAAATTATTTTCACAATACGGCACGTACACTTTGGGTTTTAACCAAGGAATTTTCTAATTCATTTAAGTGCAAGCTTTAAAAATTGCTGCTTCCTTATAAAGCTTTTTTCTGATTTAAGCACGTTCCGTTCTTAGGTTAGCTAAGAAAAAGCACTCTCTGTGATGAATACTTTTTAGAACTTCGTAACATATTATGTACCTATATAGTTTTAAGCTAGTTGACCCGACAGACGTTGTCCTTTGTTATCTAGGAATATTGAATTCACTCGTGAAAATAATAAACATAACAGTAGAGAAATACATAAAGTTTTCGTACCGTTCACGTGTGATGCGATGACCAAAGGACGTAGTGGTTTGTTTCTTCGTTAGCTCCAACGTTTATAATTTTTTCATGAATTATTTTTAGTAAATAAATCTCAAAATTTAGCATATTGTTTGTAGCAGTAAAATACAGGAAAGAAAGTTTACTCGTTGTTAAATTTATTCATATCACCTCGAAGTCGCGATTTGTATTCCAAACGTACTCTGAATACTTCAAAAGGAAATGTTTGATGTTTTGCATAATAAAGGAATCATTTATGATCGTAACAAAATAAGTGACATCAAATTTTACTTAACTTAGCGCGATAACAGGAAAATTCATCAATTAAATATGTTTTGCTTTAAAACATAGTTCCATATAAATTTAAAAATATTCAGTTTGTAGCCATTGCATGTGAAAAATTCAAAAGTGACCGCATTAAATGTTTCACCAAAAATATCACCGCACTGCGGTGTAAGTACTTTATTATTTACTATAAAAGTGGTAGAGCCCGCTTTAACATCTTAGCACGAATAGGCCGGCACGCCCGTTTTAATACCACGACCACACAGAAGACAGGCGTGAAATGGAACCAATTCCGTGTTTCGTCTGATGAGTGTGGTGCCGGAGGCCTAATTTTAGTCCCTTTCTCTTTACCACCCTTTTCTTATTCTTATAAAAAGAGGATGCGAAGAGGAAGTGGATTTGACGGTGGAGGATGTGCATAGAAAGGGGAAATATCCTCTTTATGTGCGTCTCCTCCTCCGTCGGATAAGGGTAGGCAACGCATCTGCAATTGCGGATGTCTATGGGCAGCGGTCGCTTCGCCATTTTGGCGGATTGAGGTGGCCGCTTGCTCGTTTGCCACCTTATGTTATAAAAAAGAAAAAGCTGACGCCCGCGACTCCATCCGCGCAATAATAAAACAAAAGTAAGCAGCCTATGTGTTCTTTTAGACTATCCTCTACATAACTTTTAACACAGGTAAACTCACGTGACAGCCTTCGATTTACGCACCGACAGTCCTCTACATCTATGCTAAATTTCATCGAGATCCCTTCAGTCATTTAGTCTACGAACACTAACATCATCCATTTAAACTTTCGTATTTATAATATTCGTAAGATTGGCCAAGATCATATTCCAATACGAGTTAAGCATGATTTGTCAAAAATCCGCGAGAATACTAGAGTCACGGTATAAAAGATTTACGTTTTACGCTAAGGCCCTCATAATCAGTTTATTATAAAAGTTTTAGAATCTTACTTTTAATTCACTGAAAGGTTATTGGGATTTATTATTTAAAAAATCTCATATGCTAATTCACACGATGCATTTCATCTATGGTACCATAAAAATATGTTAGGTACTATTTTACTAACTACGAATACCCGGAATCCTATGTATCTGTAAAAAAATATATAAACACACATAAATAAGAACTTGCCTATCATATTATTCCTTATATTGCCAACTTTTAATAACTAAAACTAATTAAAATCACGTCAAAGTTCACTGTTATTACATTATTCTAATTAAAACTTATGAACATATTAATAAAATATTTCATTAGGGGCAAAGTCTGTCGCCTCTTTGGGTTCTTCGTATTCTCCCACGATGAATTTCCGTAGGAAATTAAAAAATACCTAAGGTTCTTTAAGTAAGGTAATTGAACTCTAACATGTTTAAAAATGTCATTGCCAATTTAATGCCAAGTAACTTAGACCTCTTGCAAAAGGACGTCACCTCTTGAAATAAAAACTTAATGTATACAAATAATTCGTATTAAAATAATTGTTTTGCTAGTCCTTATTATGTATATACTCACGACGCTAATATAGTTATTTTCCAAGTCTATAAAACAAGTCAAACTACACTGTACTTTAAAGCTCTAGTTGTAAGGAATGTGCAAAGTTAAAGTCGCGTGTGTTCACAACTTTGTTGGTATAAAACTTTGCCTTATTTAGTTGAATATGTTTCGTGAATCTAATAAGCAGCCTAATATATATTTAGTTGTTAATTAATGTTTGTTCTAAAACCAAAAACAAACTGTATTATTGGTAAAATAAATATTTAAACGTTTTTGATTAAGAATCTGTGCGATAAAATCAGGCGAATAATTCGTCTCGCTTTGGACCAGGATGAAACAAAGTTAACGACCTTCAGGGTTCTTTTAATATCCACTAAGCTTTTCTGAGCGCGGATGTTGTGTTTCTGCAGTAAACGCATATTATAATATAATTTGTAGTATAAACTTATTGTTACTAACTCAGGAGATACGTGTAGCATACCCTGTTAAATTGTAAAACTTGTTTTAATATCAAATAAGCAACACTTTACATACGAAGTTTACATACACAACATACTATGTTACTGTATTAATAATATTTTAATAAATTTAAACTCGAGTACAGTTTGTTACGTGTTACATGATATTGAAACATCTGTTTTTAGACTTTAAAATACATTTTTGAAGAGGCTAGTTTCTTCATGTATATTAATATTTTTATTAAATAAGATATATAAAAACAGATTTGAATACTGCATTATAATAAATATTGTAAATCTAACACTAAATCGTGTGTAAAAATGATAATGTCATTACCAAAAAAAACTTAAATTTATATCTATATTTTTTTATTACTTATTTTTATTGTTTTACTTGTTTATATTTCAGTTGATTTAACCTTCGAGTATTCTTAGCGACAGGCAGACGGCAGGCTGGAATAATAACACATTTACGGCCAAATACTGATACGAATGTTAAACATTTCGCTTCTTAAACGACGCTTAAAATCACTCAGACTGGAAAATGTTAATGTCAGTATTCGGCCGTAAGGTTTATTTCTAATCTTGATATGTTAAAAAAAAAGAAAAACTGAGTTAACAATATCATCAAACCTTTAAATATCAAATACGTAAAATTGTAAAGTTAAGTAAAAATAAATAGACATTTTATGTGTATTGGAAAGAGGTAGTAAATCCATTTAGCTAAAGAAAGTTTCTTGAAAAGGGTCGTCCAACGTTAGAACCCAAACCTTAAATAGATTGTTTATTTAATAAAAAAGTCTCTGTAAATAAAACATTACGTTTCAATTTACCTTTAACGTCGAAAATAATGACTCTTTGTTTTAAGTTAATCAATTTATGCTACAAGCATTATTTAAACAAAACTTACTACTTAGATTAAATCTAACGTAACTTAAGTTCAGACTTAATCAGAGCGTCGGTGGCTCAGTGGTTTGAACCTTGATTTGTAATCTACAGGTCTTGGTATCGAATCTCGCCGTGTACCAATGTGATTTTCGAATTTTCATATGTACATAATTTACCCGACGTTCTTACGGTGAAGGAAAACATGGTGATGCAACCTACACATATCGGCGAAGAAATTCAAAAATATGTGTGAAGTCAACCAACCCGCACTTGGCCAGCGTAGTTGACTATGGCCTAGTCACCCCTTATTAGGGTAGGCTCCGAGCCCCTCGGTGGGGACATGTAGTGAGCTGGTGATGATGACCTCAAACCTTAACAAACATTTTTATAAAACAGAATAACAATGTATTGAAAGAGCATTGCCTAAATCTTATTTAATTTATTCATTTTATAAAAGCACAATCTGCATTTTAAATTTTATAATGTCTAATAAAATGTTATGTTCTTTTGAATAGTGAAAGCTTTATTTATAATGTTATGAAAGCTGAAATATACGATGCTATTTCTGTAACGGAAATTCTGATTCTTAACGTTGTAAATAATAAAATACGATAGACAACGAGAAACAGAGACATGAAAGTAAAAATAATTTATTGTAAATGATAGTGTTTTATATTTCCTTGGTTCATTATTACATATTTTTTTAAATTTAAATTCGATAACTGATTGACAATTGTAAAGTCGGCTGTAGCGCAATTAAAGAAAAGAAACAATAATTATCAGTTTATCCTCTTATCTATCAATAGAGGTGTTAGTTGTATATATTTTTATTTATAGTATATGATAACAACTGAGTAAGCTGCAACCGGCGGCTGGCTGGAATATATTGCATACCTTTAAAAGAAGAAGAGATGCATAGAAAAAGCATTTTCCCCTTCCTGTTAAAATCGATTTCCCATCTCATACTTTATTTGTGTACGCGCAGACTAGATGCAGAATACAACCACTGTCTGTCTTCTGTTTCGTCGGTTTATTGGTCGCGTCGCGCCTCGCACTGCGGGCCAGGGCGCGGAGGGCGCGGCTCGAGGGATCGAGGGGCGCTGGGTGCGTTGTGGCCGCTTCGTGCTACGGCGACGGAGATGTCGACTTGTTCAAAAATATTGAAGTGTCGCTATAGCTGTTAAAATTTGATTTGTTTGAATAGACAGTATTAACACTGATAAGGACATTTTTATCCTTATTAGGACACAAAAATGATTCGGAAATTATCGATTCAGCTGCATATTCTTCACCTATATAGCAGATCGTTAGTATCCGAATTTGAGCTTAGTTCGATGAACGTTTAATTGAATATTAGTTAGCTTATGCCGACAAAGGACGGGAGCTTTTAGCGCTCCATCCAGGCAAGCCTTTAGACAATAGATGAGTACGTATTCAATAGCGCTCTTGTGATAGCATCGTGTCGTCGGTGGGCAAATTTAATTTTTATTTCTGAGTGATGTTAACTACGGTATAGACAAGACATACTGATTCAACCAGTCTTAAGAAGCCACGGAGTTTTGCCCTTAGTGCGAACTTAAAAAATAAACACCTACTTTAAATATCCTATAAAAAATATACTATCGGTAACCTAGGCATTTTTAGTTTGGTGTTTATCAACATAAATGGTGGGGTACGTATCTAGCACGCTATAGATTGCAATTACTCTGCCTTTTAGAAAGTTAAATATTAACATAACGATATTATAACAAAATAACGACGATATAAATACAGCGACAAAGTTCACAAGTCAATTAAACTTGGAACTTGTTAATCAAACAGCATATAAATCCAGAATATTATAATGAGGCTCGTTTTAATTTGCTAAGGATCATGGAGTTAGTTAAGGATTTGGTAACTGCACTATAAACAATAAGTGATCGTTATTATATTAGATACTAGCCGTGGCTCGCGACGTTGCCTATGTGAAATTAAAATGTAACCAATCTAACGGTAAAAGAATTTTAAAAATCGGCCCAGTAGTTTGTGTTATTTCAATACACACAAAATCCTAAAATACAAATCTTTCCTCTTCATAATATTAGTATAGATTACCATCCTACAGTTATACCTTTAGTTCCCATCGCCGTAACATCGACAATAAAACAACATGAACAATGTAAAATAATAAAAAAAAATTACTGTACAACAACTTACATACTTAATAATTTACCGTTCACCAAGAGAGGTCCTTAATGTAGATTGAGACTAAATAAACGAATTTGATATTATAAGCCCTAGACTTGAGACTGGCAGTAAATGTTATTTGTTGAAAAAATATCCTAATACAAATATTACATGTTTACTGTCGTATACATACATAATGACGTACTTGTATATGTACATATCCTTGTAAACATATGTAATTATCAAGACAAAATTACGCCGGGTTGAAGTATAATATGCTATTATTGAGGCCCATATATATATTACGATAAAGCTTCGGTTTAATATCGACGCAGCTGTCGTCTCAGGAATAATTTCTTAATTATATTATTAAGGATGTCTCTCACTGACTTGGATATCAGATGGATATTATTTATTATTGTTATTAAGCTAAATCGTCATGTAAATGTATTCTTATTAAATACTATCTGTTGTCCGGGACTTCGTCTACGCTATATTAAGATAAAAAGTAGCCTATAATATTCCCGTTATGTCAGCTACCCTTTAGTGAACGTCCGGTCTAAATCGACCCAGTCATTTCGGAGTACCCGGAATAAACGCGGCTTACAGACAGACGGAAAAAAATTAAATGCGTTTTTCGTTATTAGCAATGCAAATGCATCTTTTCATTACAAACATCCAATTTTATTATATGTATATATTGTATTTAAATCTAATATTATAAATGCGAAACTATAAATGGATGGATGTTTGATAGAGATTGTAGCGTAAACTTCTGAATGGATCTCGATAAATTTTGGCATAGATGTAGAGGATAGTTTAGAGGAATACATAAGCTACTTACTTTTAAATAAAGATCAATCGTGTTTAAGTGACTAAATTAATACTTAGGAAGACTTCATGCTTTGTTATTTTTTTAGCAATTACAATGTTACTGGAATATATGATTTTTAAAATGCTTTAAAACTTTTATGTTTATAAATAAACAAATATTAAAACTTGAACAAAAAATAAAACTCTTAACTAACAGTAAAAAAAAAGGAAAAACGTTATATTCCGGTGAAAATTAACATTGAATCAAACATTTACTTTTTATTGGTCGTAAATTGCTGTGTTGTTTTTTATCACTTTAGATATAATTTAACGGGTTTATGGGTCATTAATTTATTGAATTGACGACCTTAAAAATCATCTTTAAAGCTCCTTTGTAGCAGTTTGTAGATAAATTTAATTTGACTTTATTCTGAAGCATTTTCAATTCAAATATTCGGAATTCCGAAACAATATCAAGGTTTTTAGTAGATGTGAATACAATTATTTTTTGTCAATGAAAAAATTGTACAAAACATGTCTAATGTTTGCTGAAAATAAAATTATCTTAAAAGTACTTTAATATCATATTCCAAGGCATCTTTTAAAGTTAATTTTATTTATAAAACGATTTCATAAGGAGCTTTCACTAATTAGTGGCTTGAAATGAGAATTCATTCCAAGTAAAACCGTTCGTTTCTACGCGTATTTCTTTTTTTATTTGCACACAGAAATTGATTTCCTTCATTCTGTAACGGAGGAATTATTTTAATTTACATTCTTAGTTTAACGTCGTTATTTGTACAGGGTTTAAGTTAACAGTTGATTTACATTGTCATAATATATAGTCATTCTTGTATATTTTTTTGAAAATCAGAGATAATCTTTGAAGTTTAATTTTTTTTTTATATATTACAAGGTAGCAAACGAGCAAGCGGCCACCTGAGTCTACCGGAACCGAAAGCGACCGCTGCCCATAAACATCCCCAATTGCAGATGCTTTGCCTACTCTTAGTTGACGGAGGAGACACACATAAAGAGGACATTTTCCTATATGCGTCTCCTCTACCGTCAAATCCACTTTTCCTTTCCATCCTTACCTCGTTAAGAAAAGGGTGGAAAGGAAAAGGGGCTAAAATTATTTAAATATAAGCAGTGAGTACAAGAAGAAAAAAATTCGTGGTGAACTTTTTAAATAAAAACCTGTAAAGAAAAAAAGGCTAACAGTTATTTTTATATTCGATAAGCCAGCGGTTGACCACGATACCACGAAAATATAAATTAATATAAACAGTTTCATTAACAATAAAACAGTAATTTTATTGAGATGTTTTAATTTGATTTAACTTTTAAATTTAACTTTCGTACAATGGCCGATTTTGTGGGAATGATGCCAAAGCTACCCAGACTTAAATGGAAACTACTATGGTATCACTTTAATTTATACGACTTGTGGTTGAAAGTGTTCGCAACTAATTTACATTTAAATATCTTAAGTTCTGCCGCACTATTTATTCGAAACGTACACGCGTTTAGTTCCACACGTGTTTAAAATAAGCCATTGCTTTTGTGACCGGGTGTACTTGTAAGGGGAAGTAGATTTGACGGGAGAGGGGACGCATAGGTACAGGTTTCCTTTCCTATTTCTCTGCGTCCCCTTCTCTGTTGATTTAAGTAAGGCAACGTATCTTTAAATGCGGTAGCTAGGTAGCGGACGCTTCGATATTTTGGTGAGTTTCGGTGGCCGCTTGCTCATTTGTCACCTCTTATACCATAAAAAATACTGCTACCTTATACAAAATAGATAGTTACCTGAGGATAAAAATTACACCAACTTATTTTTTCTTGATAATCGTTTCTTTATTAAAAACTAGGTCATTGCATATGATCCTCGTGAAATTCCAGTATTATTGAGAAGTAATCTCACTAAATTTGTGTAAAACTTTATTCTGTGTTGATTAAGATTTTTTTGGTCATTAAATACACGCATTTATGTTAAACCATTTAAGTACTTAAATAAAATGTTTTGCTTAACTTAATATGTAATAGAATAAGGAAGAAGCTCATACATGTAAAAGCTAAAAAAGGAAGTAAAATAAGGTAAAATGTTTTCCATTTACACTCTCACAACTGCGTCCCGGAATGCTCTAACATATAAACTTAGTGTTTACGAGGTACTGCCTAAGTACAACATTTAACTACGTACATAGATAACATTCATGATATTATCTACATTCCTATTTACCCATATTAAATTTATCCGTTTATAAACAGAACAATATTCCTTGTTACAGATCATATCCTAAATAAATAATTATAAAAAAAATAATAAACAGTTGATACGATAAAAGCTCAGAAGTTCATAATATTTCCGGTAACACACTTAACTCATTACTTAACGTTAGCTATACAATCTCACTTAAATCTATCTCACTATTACAAAACAATATTTCCGATGATAACAGCCAGTGTTTTTTTTTATTGAACTACATTTTATTAGACATATTCGCATTCAAATCTGCATTAATACTTGTTCTAGCATTTTAAAAATTAGATAATACTGTAAAAAAATATTTCATAAATTGCTTATGTTGTTAACTTCTATAGTTATGTATTGCTTGTTGCTAGATGATTCAAGAATTAACTGTAAGGATAAACCATTTTTTATTACTCTAAAACAACAAATAATGGCAATATATGTTATTGCCAAAAGCCAATTTAATCAGGGAAGATCGGTTGCGTACTAAATACAGAGTTAATTAACTATTAAGATTCTATTTAAGATAATAAATTGTATTACGACCTTAACATAATGATCTTATTTATCCTATATCATTTATTTACTACTAGCTATCGCCCGTGAGTCTGTCCCCGTGGAATTAAAAAAAATAGCCTATGTGTTCTTCCAGACTATGCCCTACAACTATGAAAAATTCCATTGAGATCCGTTCAGCCGTTTAGGCTACAAACTCTAGCAAACATCCATCCATCTAAACTCTCGCATTTGTAATATTAGTATGATAAGATATTATTAGATTAGTAAGATTACATCTAGGTATGTATATGTTAGACATAAACAGCTTGTGTCAATCCACTATTTGAAATAGGCATTTTGTAATGACTGCTACATTATGCTATTCGTCACAATAGTGAAGTAACCGCTGCCCATAGACAACCCTTTACTCCGCCAAATTCACTTCCTCATCTTTCCTTGCACCAGGAAGAGGGCTAAAATTAGGCCTCCAGCACACATTTCAGACAAAACGCGGAATGACTTCCACTTTACGCCTGTTTTCTGTATGGTTCTCACCAAACAAAAAACTAATAAGTCGTCTCGTGACGACCTATTGTTGTAAAAGATGGTATCTAGTTAAATTTAAAAAACATTTCACATGTTAAACATTCGTATGTGTTGAACTATCTATTTTTTAATCATCCATATGTGTACCATCCGTTCTGATGCCGGAAATTACATACAGCGCAGAGAATGAGCTTGTCTTCTACAAAATGGCTTGGGAAGTTAAGGATTATAGAGAACAACCTGAGCAATGCTAGTAGCGTAAAATCTTACTTATATTATAAATGCAAAAGTTTAGATGGATGTTTGTTTATACATATATTGAAAATGGCTTTAAGAATCCTGATAAATTTGGGCACAGATGTAGAACATAGTTTGAAAGAACACATAGGCTATGGTATTTACTAATGATATCCCGGGCAAATGTATATGAACAGGTTGTTTTTGTCTATTTTTAATGACATTAGTTCGCTTAATATGTTATAGAGAAACAAAAGATGTAGCATGACATTAACAATCGACACTGGCCTAATCCGCTGTGGGAGAGCCATAAACAAGAAATAGATAGATAGACATTAACAATCTTCAGATAATGATATTTTTTTTATTAAAAAGTGCTATAAACCTATACAGCTAATACTAGTATCTACTAAATAGTATTCAAATCATAAATCAATTGCCAGAGCACTGTGAATGCTGACATAAATCATCAACATTAGGCTCTCAATCACTACTACATTACCTAAATTACAAATCCATACATAACCATACGTATTAAATAATTACATTTTGCAAACTTCCTATAATAATGTAGACTGATGTAAAAGCAAGAGTGATTTAAGCGTATAATACATAATCGAAAAATATTAATTTAGTTTAATAGTAAACATAAGAAAAAAAGTAACATAGTCACGTACTATTCTTGTTAAGTTTTCGGAATAAAAGTGAGTTTTCATTGTAACTACCGCACAAGAATAGATTTTTGTCTCATTTTTCGAAGGATATCCATAGGGATGGATATATAATTTTGGTACTAGTTTTAAGGCAGTGAAAGCAAACGTTAATATATGTTTAGTTTTCGAAAGACAACATCAATCTTCTATTCACGTTAAGGGAATTAAATGTGCGTCGCGGTTCAAAACATTGGTCGAAAAAACACGTTAGCACGAATTTATCTCAATACAACAAAGGGTTTTTTTTCAATACAATATTTTATTGCAATTGTTACATGTTATTGTTACTTTCGGTCTTTTGTTTTACAACAATTTTAGATATACTTATTTCTGTATGAAAATTTGGTAATTGGTTATGTTCATTTACAAATTCATCATCATCTCCCCTGCCTTATCCTACTCCCGTAGGGTCGGCGCGCCGGGTTTTCGTCCTTCAAAGCATTCTATCATCCGTCATCTCAGTCATCACTTCCTTCTTGATTATGTCATTTGTATCTTATCCAATCGTGTTATCATTTACAAATTGTAAAGTCCATTAAGTGGGTAGACCTGTCATTGTGTAAGTTACGAGACATTTTACAAACAATATAAACAAAGACTCCGACGGACTTGTCAACCACTGAACGAGTGAATGATACGACAGACGAAAACTTCTCGATCCATTGAATAAAATAAAAATTTCACACAGTCTAAAAACTTGTATCTCAGTGAGATCTTTCTCGATTAATATTAGAACAAAACATCTTATGGAAATGTAGAAGCACGAAGAGGGTTGTGTCGAAATCCAAACTGAATAGAAAATGAAGTTGATATTAAAGAAACGTTTGCTTCATTTAGCTGCCCAAAGAAGACTGTCTTCAAATGGAATTTTTTAGTAGGTTATAACTCCTTTGATTTCATAGTCTCGCTTTAAGTGTCAATTTTATGTAAGCAAACAATTACGTATCACAAAGTGTTTATTACAAAACTACTTTTTTAAATAAAAAATGTGAGCATATAAGCTGAATATCCACGGACTTGGATTCAAATAGCATAAGACGATCTGCTCGTTTGCCTTTTATTCTATAAAAAATGCATTAACGTAACTCAATTATCTATATTTTCTTGTTCACATATTCACTTTTATCCGCGTGAATTTTTTATTTTATTTTATTGTTTACATTTGTCAAATTCTCAAATGCCATTGTCAAATTTACCGTTACCGTAATAACTTTGCTTCCTTAATGTTGGTAGCTTGTAGTTTATGGGCTCTTTCCCACGTGAAGGTTATTTTCCTAATTTATTTACCTCCTAAGTTTAATAGCTTGTAAAAATATAGTCTAAAGCGTAACGTAAGTGTAAGGCCTTTTATTAAAAAAAGAATTATGAATTATTAAAATATGCTGTAATTGCTGATATCTTCCGCCACAAAGAAGTGTGTGTTTACACTTTATATTAGTATGGATTTCAAATATGTCAATAAATTTTCACATCCAATATAATTAATAACTGGAAATGGCGACGTAGCAATGTGATTGAAGTTTACGCGGCCATAGCTGTACGCAATTAGCACAATAAGTTAGTAAATTCGAATAACCGAAACATCGTAAGTTATGGTCAAGAAGTTTACGACTAACGTTTACAACCTTGACTACAACCCTACATTGATATATTAATGTTGCCAAATTTAGTTCTTTTTATGACTAATAAAAACACTGCCGTCGTTTGGTCAAAATTAAGGTTTAATTTCCATTTAGCGGTTAACTGCGTGCGACCGGCATTTTGTCTGAAGCATAGTAGTATTCACTGGCGCAGTAGTGATCGCTTAAAAGTTACAACCATGCAACACGAGAGTCGCACGACTAAATGCTAAGTGGAAAAATGCACTAAAGAGTATATGCATTTTGTGGTTTCCTTCGAATCGTAAGTTTGGGTATATGTAACACTCCATTTAAAATTAAATTAGTTTTTTTTATTTAATTTAACCTCAGTAAGGTAAAGTTTGATACTTTTCCGCTTTTATGTAAATCTATACTATTGTAAAGACGAAAGATTTGTACTTTTCTATTTTTGTATGTATTGAAATAACACAAAAATTAATGGACCATATTTAAAATTTTATTTCACCGTTAGAAAGGTAATTTATCTGTCAGTTACATAAGGTACATTTTTTAATTTCACGGGGACGATGTCGCGAGCAAAAGTTGGTATAATATATTTATATACCATACATATTATATTACCAATATCATCAATCTTCATATGGTACAATTGTAGACCGCCTGTTCAATATCGGTTCGTAACAGATTATTGGCGATTAGAACTTACAAGGTTTAATCGGATATCTCAATATAATCTCTACGGCTTTATTGATTCATACGTATATTACATTTTCCTTTAAAACAATAAGAACATTTTATATCATAGCAAAAGCGGAATGGTTATTTAAGTTTCATAAATATGTGCACTTTAGTGATGAATTCATCCCAACTACTGTTTCGTGAAAAAAAATCATCTAATACTTTAAATGTATATAACCCTAAGTTTCCTCTGCTGGAACACCTGTCCGAAAGTATATTACCATTATTCTAAATATCTTAAATAAAACAAAAATAACAACACGTCAGTAGAAACTTACCTCTATTGTGTTATTTAAAAAACAAAAAACATCGGCAACAACAGTTATTTTCGTAGGCTTATTTTGTTTACATAGTAGACGGAAATAACATTATAACAAGCACTTAACAAATAAAAAATTCAACATAGGCTGAGGCTTTAAATTGGCCGAGTTTGTTGGAAACCTTTGTCGAGTCAGTTCACGGGAGTTCAGATTAAATTAAGGGAAGTTGAAATAAGTTTTAAGTTGAACTCCGTGAAATCCATTTTATTGCTGTTAAATTACGAAAGTGAAGGTAACAAACTTTTCTACTTTAGAAGCGACAGGTAAATAACATATTTATATTACAGTTATTAATAGAATTAGAATTAGTGTAATCTAAATTGTAATTAATTTAACTACAATATGGAATGTATGTAAACACTAGAAAATAAGTAATGAACAAACTTTGTGCACTTTGTTCAGAACTTTAATGTGCCTTTCATGCTTATCTGTTCGTACAATTTCCATAAAAAGAGTGTACCTCTTAGATTTACAACTTTTTGACAATTCATGTTTACGGAAGGACTAAATAGTGTGTTACGCAGATACTTTAATCCTTTTCTAAAAGTCATAGTTATAAATTTTCTATAATAACGCTTTATAAATTGAGTTACATTTTAGGTTATAATTAAAGTCCGCAAGCGAAAGGGATTAGAATCGATGAAAGAGGCGATTAAAAAAAAGGTGGGCACGTGCTCAGAACGTTTGGGAATCTGTTACGGTTTACCTGCTTCAAATTGGATCCGTGAAATTAATCACGTAGGATCTCGGCATCTGAGCACTTTAATATTGTTTTTTCACAACATAACATAAATAGAATTTCGGGATTTACCTTCGAATAAATAAATTAACAGGCAAAAATGTTGATCCTACAGATCGATCGCAACAAATGAAATACAAAAATTGTTTGGTGGCCTTCTATAGAATAAATTATGTTTTTATAATGCTATTTTTTAGATCTGTTAACACTAATGGACTAAAAATATTAATCAAAACTATTTCGAGATCGAATATTGACTTCAACCAAAATAAAACAAAATGGGAGTTTTATTTAAATCGAGTGTCAGGAATGATTGTGTTTGTTATAATGAAGTAGCTAACTATATAAATTAAATTTGTTATTTGAAGTTGTAATTTTTATTAAATTCATGTGCCATGGTTCAATTCTTGTCTTGGTTCAAGTGTAAATAAGGTTCAAACACTTTGTTTTTGCGAGCGTCGGTGGCTCAGTGGTTTGAACACTTGACTTGTAATCTACAGGTCTTGGGTTCGAATCCCGCCGTGTACCAATATGATTTTCGATTTTTCGAATTTTCATATGTACATAATTTACCCGACGTTCTTACGGTGAAGGAAAACATCGTGATGCAACCTGCACATATCGGCGAAGAAATTCAAAAAATATGTGTGAAGTCAACCAACCCGCACTTGGCCAGCGTGGTTGACTATGGCCTAGTCACCCCGTATTAGGGTAGGCTCCGAGCCCCTCGGTGGGGACGTATAGTGAGCTGGTGATGATGATGATGATGACTTTGTTTTATTCTGAATATTTATTTAGTTTTGTTACAGTTAGTATTAAGAGCATCATTTGTTTGATTCCCGTACTTCTTGTGAAAAATAAAAAAATGATTATTGTTACTTACTGGTACTATAAATAAAACAAATAAGTGTAAGATATGAAGGTGTGATTGCGGTCACCTTTGAAACGACGCTCGGTTCGTATAAGACGCAAAGATGTAGGTCGTGATAGCGCTTAGAGGGTGTTTCTTTTTATAAACTGTGTTTCCAGGATACAGCAGTATCTTTAGAACTAAGCTTCTAAACACCTTATAAAATATGAATGACATATGGTATTTTTCAAATTGATACGTAAGGATGGGGGGTGAAATTTTAAATGCAATAACAGAATAGATAAACCAAAACATTTTGTCACATGCACAGGTTTCCACGCACCCTCTAATTTCTAATTAGAGTTAGTTACATTATGAACCATATTTACTGACTGCTTAAGTTCATTTAAGAGTAACCAGTATGCTAATTTGTTTAATTTTTAAATCGTAAGAATTGCCTATTTTAAAAAAAAAATCAACAAAGACATCGTTGAAGTAGATAGCAGTTGTTTTATTAATTCCACGCGAACGAAATCACAGACAAAAGATAGCTTTTAATAGAGCCATATAATCCCTTTTTACTGAGGCAATAATATATTATATTCTGGGTATATCGGGACTCACAGTTACATTGTATGTTTAGTACACTAGTCTGTTGTAGTAAGTTTATATCGTAGGTTTACACAAAGGTAGAAGCGAGATGCATGGCTACTTGTTAAGCCAGGGAATTATACGAACAGCGTCTGTATACCTGGCTCCTTGTTTATTTATTAACGTCCAAGTGGAACATTAAAAATGTATAGTATGGACAATTCACACTACATCGATATATCCTGAGTCTAAAAGCATCTGTTTTAATTGTTAAAAGGTTCTATACTTTCCGTAGAAAGATTAAAAGCGGTTCATTTGTTTTAAATCGCCGTAAAATGTACAGAGTGTATGAATTTTTAATTGGAATGAACTAAAAAGTAGGTTAAACGTTTCAGTCAGATTACATGACCAAATGATAATGAAAATTTACTATTATGTTTAATAATATTTTATTATTTCGGTTTAATGAGCCTGAAATTAGCTCTGTTTTTGGACTGAGCTTGTGATGAGACAAAGGTATAATTTAATGGGTAATTTTAATTTTTGGAATTCTCCAAAATAGCATGGCGACCGATGTCAATAGGCAACCACATTTGCAGATAAGTTGCTTACCTTCCTCTAATACGTCCCTTCCCCAGCCCAATATTATTTTTAACAAACAATTTGATATTATTAAAAATGAATAAATCTATCTTTTTGTGGAAGCTTAACCTTATCTACGAAAAATTGATACGTTTTGTATTCTATAAATATCTGGTGACTCACATCTACAAAGTCTGTGTACAAAAAGCAAGGGAATCATGTGTGCAGTGCTCCCCTTAAAAGCCGAACCCCCAACCATAAATATCACATAGCGTCCAATTTATATCGATCTCTGACCATATCTACTCTATACTATATCCCTTCTTATGGGGAGTACGCAGCTATTATCTAAGCTCAAGTTACACTGGTCGTACACAATGCCATTCTCCCAACTCGAGACGCTCGACTAGACGGCGCCAGATTCTTTATGACTCAAAACATGTACCAAAAGTTGAATATTTTACTGTATGCATATAAGCGATAAAACGTTTGAAATTATTTAAATTTTCAAATATTCGTTTAGCATTAAATGTTATTATTATATTTATTTTATTTTTTTTATTTAAATCTAGTATTTGTAAGTTATTGGTCGAACTTTACTATGAGTCATTTATAACTTCCTACACCTGTAAACCCACGCGTATATGCTCGTTGTTTTGATAAGCTATTTTAGTATAGCTCGCCTACAGATATACCTATTTATATAATATCCATAATAGATATAAAACGAAAATCGCATTTATAAAAAAAATGTCTGTCTGTCTGTCAGTCCGCAAGCGGCGTTTTTTCCGGGTAATCTCCAAAACGGCTTTACTGATTTTGACCGGACTTACACTGAAGGGTAGCTGACATAGACTGGCATATTACAGGTTCCTTTTTTCTTAATATTGCGTAAACGAAGTTACGGGCAACAGCTAGTCCATAAATAAAGCGCAAGACCGCGTTTATTCCGAGTAATTTGTGGAACCACTAGACAGATTTTGAAAAGAGTTTGACGGAAAGCTGATGCACAAGGTATCATTGTAATGCATATGTTACTGCTGTAAGGGTTTTTAATAATTCATCAATTAACATAAAATAAATGAATGGTAAAGTTTTTAAGATTAATCTTAAAAAAGTAGTTGATAGACGAAACTTTCTACTCAATTCAAGATTTGTTTAACTCTAAACATTAAAACCAAAGAAACCATTGGCCAAGGATGTGATAATTTAGCTTGAGTTGGTTAAGATTTCATTTTTGTTTTTTTTTTCTTTGTGTTATAGTTGCAAATGTGATTTGGTTTTAGTCACATTATATTGTCATTCGAAATGTTTGTTACGCTTTCACTTTGTGTTGATGTTTGTATAAAATTACAATTAAAAAAGAAACAAATCTTTCACCTTTCAAAAACAATGTAACTGCAATATGTGACAACTATCCTTACTGTTTAATTCATAGTAGACCCATCCAGCAATAAACATGTACATGCCTCCTTTGGGGAAACAATATGTAAATACGTTACAACCTCTACGGATCAAGATACAAGACTATGAAACACAAAGCATTCTATTGGACATTGTACCAGTCTACAATCTATTCAAACAATAGTAACAAATATTTCAACGACCAATCCAACGAAACACATAACATCTCCTTAAAACACTTTAATAATCTTCTAGAAATGATACTTTTTGTCAAGTTAAAAAATCAGGAGATAGATTTTTCTGCAACCAGTACCCCATTTACTAAAAGTATCAACAATTTAGTACTTCAAAAAATGTAAACTGATAGACACATGATGTATGCTTTTAAGGTAATAATATTTACCTAGCTACGAAATCTCACCAACTGTAAACTAACGTTAGATTCAATTCAAACAATGTATAGAATTTCATTCAAGCATTGGAGTATTCAAATAAAACTAGTATAACAATGACTATCAAGCCACTCGAATGTTGAGTAAACGTTCACGGCGCATCGCTGAATCGATATCAATAAGCCCCTCAATTGTTTACTATTGGAAAAAATGTAAGAACCGAAAATTGGAACAAAATAGTAAAGATAGTATTGTTTCTAAAAAGACAAATATTTTTGGTCAATAGTCATTTAAAAGGAACACAAAAGAGAGAATGTACAGGAAAAGGATTGTCCTTTTTATTAAGTGTAGGCAGCCCATTTACAACCTTTATACGTATGGCAAATGTCGATTGCTTTTGCTATCTTCTACAATTAAACAAATAGCAAAAAAACTGGAGAAAGTAGTATACCCAATTTCGAGGACTGAAAGATTAGATTAAACGGCAAACTGTTTCTTTATTTTTGTCTTCATTGACTTTGTAAATGTCGACAGTTTGATTGTAATTGTCAGTTCCCTGTTTATGGGCGCAGTCACATTTCGGTTAATGTCTCAAGTTGTGTTACGATCCCCTCAGAGTCCAACACCCCACGTCGCATTGCGGACTGGTGAATGAGGGAGCCGAAGTATAAGCCGACTTATAAATTGCTTTAATTTAATACATCGCAACAGCGAAACTGTGGGGGATTCCCGCAGTCGCATTTTTCTCCCCAACACAACTTTGGCACGAACTCATAAATCATACAAGCGTAAACTATAAAGTTTTTTTGCACTTCTAGTAATGTTGTAAGAGAATGTTTTACAGCTCTGTATTAATCACTATTTATTATGATGGTTTTTCAAATTTAATTAATATCTAACTTACGTACTCTTAACTACGAGTAGTCCTTGTGAAAATATTTTACTTTTTAAACCTAGCTTGCTTGGCGACAAGTTAAGAATAGACACATCATCATTAGAGGCACTACAGCCGCGGGTGGGTCCTGGTCCAGTAAATATTTCCATGTCAGTCTATATTGGACTTTTTGTTTCCGTTCGTTGTTGACAAATTTGTTGCCAAATTTTTAAGATCTTCTTCGACATCTTAAATTCGGCCTTTCGCGTGATCTACGTTCCTCTGGCTGACTCTCAAATACACGCTAGGATGCTCTACGGACACTCATTCTACATTTCCAGCGCAGTTGAACACTTTTAATGACATTTGGACAATAAAATCCACACAACTAGCTTTCATCATCACCAGCTCACTATTCGTTCTCACTAAGGGTCTCGGAGTCTACCCTAAGTTTAATAATCTAATTAGCTTTATTTAAATTTAACTATAAGAAGCGATAAATTGTATCTTTTAATATCTTTTTTCTATCAACAATATCAGTCACTATATACTGAAAGTGTTGGAAAAGTTCAATCCACTCTTGTGAGTGACATCGCTTATGAAATATTGCTAGTGGCAGCGTGTTGTAGCTGACTCAAAGTGACTGTGTTACCGTCCATATAGATCACACTGATGCACTGTTCTCTACTCAAAATGAAATTACTCTCGTGCTTTCAGCGCTGTAGTGTGTCACGGATCGTAATCTTATAGTGTTGTATACAAACTAGTTAATAAATCTATTCAATAACGAACATTTTTTTAACTATGCATTGTGACTTTCTAATTGTCAATTCATAGTTTGTTAAATTCACGACTCTATATCTAAAGATTATAAAATACTGTCAAAAAGATCGTTATTTTTTTTAATGTTAGAAATTTGGAATTCAATGGATGTGGAAACAAATGTTTTGTACTGAACGTTTATAGTTTTACGGTGACAACTTCAGCTTACATTTCCAGTAAATATGGAGACGAGAAAGTACACATAGTCTGTGTAGGATCAGTTTAATTGGATCTCTGCGTCACGGCAATATCGCCGTCGGCGACGAATTACTCTTTTGTGAGCGCCAAAATACCAGAGAAAATTGACGTGAATACTACGAATGTCATACATTCTATAGTCCGTTTCATCGCTATGAATGGAAATAGGAATACTACGTGTGTAGGAAGAAACTGACTGACTAATCTCATGTTCAACTCACAGCCCAAACCAATGGACCTTGAGACTTGAAAATTTGCACACAGTTTTTACTACGTAGACGAGCGCGAAGAAAGTATTTTATATAATTCATCCCTAAAGTACTTAAGATGAAAGTGAAGTTTACTTGAAAATTACTGTAAACACTTTCCAGTACAAACAATTAACTATAAGTATTTCAGGAATTTGTTTTTCTGTTATGATCAAAGTAGGGAATAATAATTTCTGTTAGGCAAGTTCCACGCAAACGAAGTCCGGGGAAAAGCTTTGATACTGATAAATCTATTTTAAGAGAAATTGTACATTATAATTTATGATAATAAATAGCGATATTAAATCAAAGGCAGTGATAACTCAAAAACTCTTAAATTATTTCATGAAGAAGTTACTTATTTGGCTGTAAATTATGAAATAAAATATTAAAAGAAAATGTCAAGAGAACTTGAAGGCGTATGCGGTGAATATACTCGCTGCTAGAAAACTGTTCATAAGAGAAACTGATGAATGCAGTTCCTTTACAACGAAACTTAGAGAAAACCGCCTTGTAAACTTGTTGAGGATATATATTACGTCGCGAACACAATACTTGAATTTTAATGTGGTGTTTCAAACTCATACATGTGACAAATACAACTTTGTTGTAACTGTTCTTTTATTTTTTTATTATTGTGTTACGCTCCAAAACTTGCTTCAAAGGTAACACTTTACTCTTCTGTAGTAATATTATAAAGAGTTAAGATTTGTATTTATTGAAATAACTCAAAAACTACTGGGTCGATTTAAAAAATTCTTTCACCGTTAAAGAGGTACCTTATCACCGAGTAACAAAGGCTATGTCTTTTTACTATTTTTCAATTCAAGTAAGTATTTCATAATTGTGTTAGTTTGCTCTCATTGAAGTAAAGCCTTAAGTACTAACATGGACTACATCATCATACATACGTCGATGTATGTATTTTGTACACTGTTTGATAGATAAAAGAAAATCTTCCTGTTTTTATCACTTTTTTCTTTTCACGGTTTTAAAACATCTATTTAACTCTCAAATGATTAAAAATCCACGTAACTTTCATTTGTCCATCCATAACTAAGGCTTTTACGGAACATCAGCGCTTATTTTACAAATAAGCACCATAGCTGAGTAAAGGCCTTATCCATTCAGCACTCCAAAGTTGATAAAATATCTTTGCGTTTTGTTTTTTTTTTTTTGTTTGTTTTTTACATTTGCCAATTATGTAAGTGCTTCGTGTATATTCGATTATTCTGTTGTTCTGTGTTTTAGCATGTAGATGTTTTATTATTTTTATTCCCTTAATCTTTTTTACGTAATTTTACGTTCTGAATGGATTAAATGAGTTATTATTATTATTATTATTATAAAATTCTTCAGTAACCCATGTATTAAAGCGAAATGTATTTAATGGACTTGGTGTTGAGACACAAAGTCCATTCGTTAGTGTTGAGACACAAAGGCACGTGGACACAAGAAAAGATATTTAATACATAGGAGAAGGTAGCAAATGGACATCATGTCAACTTGATAGCCTTTGTGCTAACCCTTTCAATGTCATAAATGTCCATTATCTCATATGTTTGACTCACTTGAAATATTAGATGCCGATAAATTATTACAGTTATTATAGTTCAACACGATAACATGATTAATAACAGTATACATTTTATTATTATTTTGTACAAACTTATGAAATACTACCTGTTGCTTTCGACTTCGTCCGCGTGAAATTATAAATTGTAAAAATAACAAAAGAATTTTATAAATCGGACCAATGGTTTCTGAGTTATTGCAAAACATACAAAAATACAAATCTTTTCTCTTTTTAATATACTAGTAGATTGAATATATTGTTAGACTATGATAAAATGGTCAATTTAATTATTTAATTGCAGATTAGTATCATGAATTGTCTAAATACTAATTTACACTATTAACGTAACACGTGTGACATTGTGGGGGATTACAAATAAATATACCCAAACCAAACTGTCATCCATCAGCAGACTATTTACACTAATCCAATTAGTGTGGTCCTACAGCTGCAGACAAACAGGCTTTTCAATCATACCAGAGTAAATATTTTGGTAACATGTCATCATTTATTTCTACATTATAATTTTACTAGCTCTCTAGCCCGCGACTCCGTTCGCGTGTATTAAAAAAAACAAAAGTGAGTAGCCTGTCTTCTTCCAGACTATCCTCTACATCTAGACCAAATATCATCAAGATCCGTTCAGCCGTTTAGGCTGCACACTTTAACAAACATCCATCCATCCTTTCTAAACTTTCGCATTTATAATTTTGAATGACTTCTAATGATGAAAATCTTAGGTACTAGTTTTTTAAAATGTTAAACCATTTTATTATTGACTAGCTGTTGCTCGCGACTCCGTCCACGTCGAATTAATAAGTCAAATATATAGTCTATGTTACTCATTGCTAACGTAGCTTGTTAATGCTGAAAGAATTTTTGAAATCGGCCCAGTAGTTTTTGAGTTACTTAAATACATACAAACATCCAAAAAAATACACATCTTTTCCCTTAAAGTAAACACGTGCTTAATAAAATGGTATCGTACTTTATTGCTGGGGTAATACAGTAAAGGTTTTCGTTTCAAAAGATGAAAATCAAAATAAGGTAAAATCAATACGTCTTTTAAGTGAATGCGTAAGTGTTAAAATATGTAAATTATATTTACCTTTTCATAAAAAAATGACAGTATGTGGAAAAAGAAGGTAAAAACCGTCGTACCCTTTTCATTTCCTACCACAAAGGTTTTCGATTACACTTTACACTTTCAAGGAACTTTGCTGTGAATATCAATAAAAAATCTTACAAAGAATATATGAACTCACCTTCACAAAGATACTGATGCTGCGGATGTCTTTTCTATGAAGCCGTATTTCTGTCGCCATTTTCTAATCAATTTTTCCAAGTGCAAATGTTTTTCCAAAATAAAAGGACGTGTTTTTGTAGATATTATTGTTTGTTCTAATTTTTTTACTGATGTGTTTTATTAAAGGGTTATAAAATAAAACTATTTAACGAATTGTTTTAAATATATTATTTTCCCTTTTATTTTAGTCATAACAAAATGATGTTTTAGAGAATTTACATATAATGCTATTATTAAGAACATCGAACAAATATAATAATAAAATAATGAATTACAAAATAAGTTTAATTGAGCAAATAATTACAGCATGTAAATAATAAAAAGTTTTTTTAAATACAAGCTTAAATTAACATATAGACAAGATTATGACACTTTAGCGTGCGTTTCCACTGCCAAGATCTACAGTCTTCTTCACGTTTGTACGAATGTTTTGTTCAATAGAAACCCACGATGATTAAGCACAATTATATAACATTGATTAAATTTTGTTACTTTGATTTCGGTTACATAATTCTCCAACCTTATGCCTTATGATTATAACAATCTAAGAAATGATTACATGACTATGTTCATCGTTACATAATATACAAGATTGTCGAGATATTCTCTCTTGTCTATATGTCAATTAGTGAGACAAGTATAAAAATATCTAACTTAAATCGATACCGATCGATTAGATTTACTTAAGTTGTTGCCATACCAAGAAACACGGACAATTAGAAAGTCAAACTTAAAAATAAAATAAAATTCGCACATTCCATTTAATGGAACATATTAAATTCGGGTTGGCACAACTATAGAGTAATAACAATTCAAATATAATGAAGTATTTTTCTTTCAGTCGTAGAAACACCAGAGTCCGTAATTAATTTAATTGTATGGAACACTTTGATATTTTATCTACCTAATAGTTCCATATACGTTAATTAACGCCAATTAAATGTGTGAAATACCAAAGAGCAATAAACACAAAAAGCGAAGTTCCATGAAATTTGTCGGCACCTGCAAAAGAAAATATAGTATTATTCTGATTATTGTTGTATAAAAAATATTTGTGCAGAAACGTATCTTACGCCATTGGCATAAAGTTCTTATTACTTTAAAATGTGTCTATTGTCTAAATTCGCAGACTTTAGTCTTTGACAGTCGCAAATTATTGGCTTAAGGCCTGAACCAATAATTTGTGGCTATTGAAGTTGCTATCGTTGCGATCTCACGAACGTTCAAGTTGCGGAGTTAGATTCTTTAACTTATTTATTGCTTAAATAACTTTACTGATTCATATATACTTTAAAAAAATCATTCGTGCAATTATTTCGAAAACCAATTGTTGGTAATATTTCATTGAGTTCTTGAATAATTAATTATCTTTACAATTTGTGTATTTTTTAATAAAGAAAATCGTTGTTATATGATTTTGCTGTCAAAACAATTTCGATGAGCAAAATAAGTTTAATTAAAAATAAGAACAATGAACTTTAAGCTTTCTTTTGTATTTAATGGCATGAATTACATCGGGTACATTTTCAAGCGAGATTTTTATAAAAAAATCCATATTAAAAATGAAAACAAACATGAAAAAAAATTGCTTCATAAACGATTTTTTTCAATACAAAAATATTGGTAATATAATATACAAAATATTTTGGTTATGTAATATCTATTCTATCTAGGCGGAAAATATTTTTCCCGCATTCCCAATTGATTGGTAACGTACCAGCAAAGAAATACTAATTACTTAATAAATTTAGTTGCCGACATAATAACTAGTTGTTGCTCGCGACTGCGTCCGCATGAAATTAAAAAATATGGCCTATGTTACTCAGAAAAATTACCTTTCTAACGGTGAAAGAATTTTTAAAATTGGCCCTGTATTATTTGAGTTATTTCAATACATACACAAATACAAATCTTTCCTCTTTGTAATACTAGTCAAGATTATCTAAATGTACTTACTGTCAGCAGTGTCAGCCATACGGTGTATAGGATACAAGATGACCTCGTTTATCTCTGGCAGGCTGAGCGGAGTCGTGGGCAGTCGCTCTTCCAAAGCACATTGCTCATTACTCTTCAAATATATGGAGTAGATGTTAGCCGTGCATCTGATCTAAATATTAAAAGTTATCATATTAAATTAAATGGCTAGTATTTTTTTTTACTTTACTAAACTAAAGTTAATTGCAATTTGCTTTTTAATTTATTTTCTGAAAATAAATGCTTATGCTTCTAATTATAATTTGATTTTAAACTGTATTTTCAAAATACGCCCTGAGTATGTTTTTTATAAGAGAAAGAATCAAACGAGTGGCGGGAACACCGAGGTGCTTATGAACGCCCATAGACATTCTCAACACTAGAGGGAGTGCAGATGCCGGCCTTTGAGGAAATATTACGCTCCCTTCTTGTACGACTCTAAGATCGGGCGCACACATTTGACTGTTGTGCGATTGTCGATTGTTTCGCAGCCAATTCAACTGTTTGGTTGCAAAACTAAAAATCGAGAAGTAGTAATCAAAGCGAGACTAAACAGTTGTTCGATAGTTTAGTCGAAGGTGTGCGCGTTCATGTCGTACTGGTTCAGAAATACTATCGTACGTATTATCTCTCTCAATCTATTAAAAAACTTAAGTTATAGATGTAAATATCAGAGCATACGTAAGTGTATAAAAATAGACAAAAATACACGTCACGAACTCTATGTGTGTAATTTTGTATATTTCAAAGGAACACCTTGGAATGGTTTGTATCAACTATTTCGGAATGCATTTTAGCGACACGGACTGCGACACAAACCGCTCTGTTTTTGTTTCAACCGCCTTTGTCCCTACTCTTTATATTCAGCGAGCATGCTAACATTTTCTCACTATAACTCGTTTGAATTGATACAAAAAGAATTAGATTTGAAATCCTGTTATCTTTCCTTATAACAGATATCTTTTAATTTATTAGAGGTTGTTTTTTGTTGTATATATTTAGATGGAAAGAAAACAGAATCTTGTTTTTTTCTGAATTAAATAACAAAAATGCTTACTAATTCGTTTTTCGTTGTTTATTCAACATCCCATATTTAAGTCCTCGTTATTTTTGTCTATATCTTCCTTTAATTCGTATTTGAAGTAAAATCGTTTTTTTTTTCGGATGTAATTTAATTAGTAAAATCAAAAATATCGCTACGTTTTCGTAATATTCTTGAATAGCATCAACATTTTATATCAATATTCAGGGAGATGTTTGCGGAGACTAATGGCGGATATTTGAGGGGTGTGCAACCCTCAAGTAAACAATTTGGGGCGTCACAGACAGTAAATCTTTTAAGACAAACATCGCGTCCTATTTTCTGAGCAAAGATTATGCAACAATAGCGGTTGTTATTCCCTTTTGCTTTGAGATACGAAACACGTCTCTATCGATAACAAATAGAGTCAAATCGAACGGATACGTTATTTGCGTCACATTGAAATCAAATTTACAATACGTTCAACGGTATCAGTAACAAAATTGAATGGATTGAAAAGTTTCTGCAAGTCGTAATAGCTCACTCTTTTCTTGTAATTCGGAATTTTCTATCTAAAATCTAGAATTAAGTAATCTTTTTTAGGATATTACTTTCAAATACTATTTTTGGGAATTTTTTATATGATACGTTGGCCACTGAGCAATCGTCGACGTGAATTGGCTGAAAAAGCGAAGCGACCGCTGCTCGATATCCCCGATTGCAGATGCGTTGCGGTCCCTTAATCGACGGAGGAGACACACATAAAAAAAATTAAAAAATCTCCTCCACCGTCCAATGCACTAATCCATTCTCGAATTATGAAACACATACAAAACCAACTTAAACATGGGAATAAACGTGTTATTCAATACTTGTATTTTTCCAGAGTGATGTAGGGGTTGGTTCAGTAATTTGAGTCCTCATTAAGAGTGGTTGAGTCCTCATTAAGAGTTGATAGTATTAAATGTTATTACTTACTTTCATTTTCCCCCTTATGAAGTGATGTTTTTGTACAACAAACTGTATTGTACTGTAGGCGTTCCATAAACTGCCGTTTGACGGGCTCACTCGATGCCACACGTGTTGTTTGTGCGCCTGCAAATAAAACAGTTGTTTACTAAAGTGTTACATAACCATTTACCAAAATAGATACATGTGTGAGTTTATTATTTACAGTACTTAGATATTAAACGGTGTTTTAGCAAAAGCGTTATCTTTAAGTGATTGTTTAATATACTCATTTTGTTGTTCAAATATTAATAAACGTATTTGCATTTCTTTAGTGGCAGTTCTTTAAGGTTTAAAAATAATGACTTTATAAAAATGCTAAACTATAATTTTTATCAAGCTAAAAAGAGTTATTGCGTGCTACGGAATAGTTCAAAGCCCGCAACAATTTTCGAGCAAAAAAATTACTTTGAAATCTTTATGGAAACTTACCGGTTCACTGTTAATAAAAAAGGAGAGATTAGCCGCCGGCAAAGAGTTGTGACTTGAGCACTCCACTTTGAGTTTCATCCCCGCGCGGTAATATTGATTCAAGCCTTCCATCTCTGGACCGGATTTAGGTAAATCTGCAACAAAAACATATAATATCTACTAACTAAATTATAATGGATGGTTTTAAATTAGAAAATCCAACAATTGGTATCAAGAGGCTCCTTAATCTTCTCTACCTAACTAATCCTCGTATATGTATATCTATTCTAATAATATAAAGAGGAATAAATTGCATTTTTGTACGTATTTAACTAACTCTAAACTACTGGGCTAATTTTAAAAATTCTTTCACCGTTAGAAAGGTAATTTATCTGTGAGTAACACAGGCTAAATTTCTTTATTGTTTTCTAATTTCACATGGACAAAGTCGCGAGCAACGGCTATCACATATTTCTGTTTTAATATACGTTTAAGATTTAGTATAACCACGTTCTTATTAGGACTTTCCTGTAGTGAAACCATATTAGTTAAAGTATGAGAAATGTGTATAATTTATTTCATAATCGCATCTTTATTTTATTTCAAATCTTTTGAAATATTCGTGCAATGATTTATAAAGATTTGGTGCATATCCAAGAAACAGTTCTAAAACTAAAAGCGCCTGCAATCTGGAAAGATTGTAATGGATCGTTGCCAGTAAAACTGAAACCACGTATTGATATTTCACAAACTTCAGATAAGTATCTAAAAATAACATATAAAAAAATTAGTTATAACGTGTGTGTTATAACCTTCAACCTTTTTGAGGACACGACTTCCTTAATATATAGAATTAATTCGCAACACCCCTACCATTTAATCAGATGTAAAAAAAAATAGGCAGTAGACGATAAAAAATTAGCAAGTTAGTCAACATTTTAAAATACCGACTTTGTGTAGGACAATATTCCCATCTACAAAGACTGCGATCTCCTGTATCAAAACCGTGTGACATCACAGCAACAATAACAGGCCAATGTACCATGTAACATGTACATAGTTATGTTATCGATTACATAACATTTTCCGTACTGTAGCTGTGTTCACCTCGGCGGGGCACCGCCACACCTCCAAAAACCACACAATCCGTTCACGTCCACGCACAAAACTAGCAAATGAACATTCGACGCATTCGTTTGACATAAAGGTGGATGAAACAATTTCGGAATAAGTGCTCACGGGATTTTCGCGACACTGCAATGTCAATTTGTAGGGATAAACGCGTCAATACCGAATTTGACGACACGGAAAATAATTTGCTACGGTGACCTGGCGGCAATAGACTTCCTAAACTACTAAAGTGTTCCTTATCTGTTCAAAAGCGATTTTGATTTAAAGATGTACTACCTAATCATTTTCACATTCATTTACTATCTAAACTGAAACAGCTTATTTTAATAGTGTTTAAACTCGTCTTGCTACTACAGAGACATCGACAACGAAGCTAATAAAAATCTTGTTTCAAATTGACGTCATAATATTATTTTTTATCAACATACAGACGCAGAGCAATCTATGTATTTATTGCTATTGTCGCGACGTCATCTATTGAGTAGCGGAATTCATATCAGTTGGAATAATCGAACTGTTCACTCTATCTCCATTTTAACTCTATCCAAAACGCACGTAACACTATTTAACACACACGCCAATCAAAATCATTAATACACTATTTATTCATCTGCTTCACAGTGCACTTGTGTGAATCCTTATGTGAGTTAATAGTTATTACTCACCGACAACATACATATGCGCGTGTACTTGCGCGGTCTGGAAGGAGGGTGCATCCGCGGACACTTCGCACGTGTATCGCCCGTTGGCTGTACGCGTCGCCGCCTGTATCGATAGCCGCTGGGCGTCCGTCGTCTCCCGCTGCCAACAAATACAGTGTTAATGTCACATTCACCAACATACATCATAACATACGTCATATAATATTTACGAAATATTTAAATGATCTTAAAACTGTTTATAATAGACGAGCTGTTGCCAGCGACTTCGTCCGCGTGTTATTAGAAAAAATACGAACTATATAAATATCAAAAAGCTACGTAACCCTCGGGAATCGGACTTTTCTCAGGGATGAACCTTAACCCATGTGTTCTCCAGACTTTGTTTTATATCTGTGTCAAATTTCAAAAGGATATGTTGAACCGTTGCATCGAGTAAACATTCAAAAACTAATTTAATGAATTCCACAGGAACCGTAACTATTCCCGGGATAAAAAGTACCCTATGTGTTCTTCCAGACTATGCTCTAAACCTGTGCCAAATTTCATGTAGATCCGTTCAGCCGTTTAGGCTACAAACGCTAACAAACATCCATCCATCCATCAATGGATGATGGATGGATGCATCCATCCATCTCAACTTTCGCATCTATAATGTTAGTAAGATTGCTATACTAGATGTTGCTCGCAACTTCGTCCGAGTGAAATAAAAAAATGTTATTTCATTCGGACTATGTTATTCACTGAAAACATAGCTTTTTAATGGTGAAAGAATTTTTTAAATCGGCTTAGTAGTTTTTGAGTCCTTTCAATACATACAATAATACAAATCTTTTCCCTACATAATATTAGCATATATATTATTAACATATAGAAGTATAGATGAGTATACTTTAAACATATCTGCATACATTTAAACATGCCGACTACATAGATATATAAGATTATGAGACTTATTTTTGTCTTTCTTGTTTGTTGTCCTTGGGTCAATGAAACTGATTTTTGTAATTATTAAGGTATTCTCGCAAAGCTTGTGTAATATATATTTTTGAGTGTTACATTTCACTACGCCCATAAGCTTTAATATGTTATAAGATCTTAATGTAATTTTATTAATACAATAGCTTTATAAATTCGTTCATTTTCATTTGTTGGATATAATTGTATTGTTAAAGTAAAGTCTCAGTTACAATTTGTGTCCGACTACAATAGGATTTTCACAAGAAATTTTAAACAAATATTCGCCGCTGATTTTTGATGGAATTGAAGACTAATTAATTTGAATTTATTGTTGATATGTTAAATGAAATGTACGTTTTTTTAATGTAAAGTATTAAAAAATAGCAATTTTAATTTATTAATATCATTGTAATAAAGCTGCAGAAGTTGTCCGTTCGAATATATTTATTTAAATGATTTATTCCTTACCTTTTTACTACATCACTCTCAGCTAGAATAACCTAATAACGCAAATTATATCGCGAGGCTCAGCTAGTAAATGAAATAAATTTACATTTATTACGTGATTGTCAAACTGTCTCATGTTAAACACAGTTTTATTTGGGTCATGATTTATCTAATTAATTGTAATGAGACTGCTATTTTATAGTTTTTTATAAAAGGTGTGCTCTGTATACATTTGCATTTGTTACTTTAATAAATACTTTAGTGTAAACATTTTTGTTCTATTAAAAGTTTTTTTGGGGCTTTTAAAACTTTGTGTTTAGCTATCTAGATAAAGTCTAGGAAAGTGCTTTTGCCTTTTTTAGAAACTTTTAGTGTAGTCCTAAATTTTATCAAGAAAATACGATCACGATACGATAATGATTAAAATCTTAATGGAAGAGAATTAGGTATTTGATACGTTTATTGACCTCTCTAATTTATGTTCTGTATTATAAGATTGTACACTTTTGTTGTAAACTAGCATTTAACAGTGGTAGTGCCAGCTTTAACATCTTAGCACGAATGGGCCGGCACGCCCGGTGTAATACCACGACCACACAGAAGACAGGCGTGAAATGGAAACAATTCCGTTGTTTCGTCTGATGAGTGTGGTGCCGGAGGCCTAATTTAAGTCCCTTTCTCTTCACCACCCTTTTCTTATAAGGAGAGGATGGGAAAGGGAAGTGGATTTGACGGTGGAGGAGATGCATAGGAAGGGGAAATATCCTCTTTATGTGCGTCTCCTCCTCCGTCGGATAAGGGTAGGCAGCGGTAGCTTCGACATTTTGGCGGATTCAGGTGGCCGCTTGCCCGTTTGCCACCTTATGATATAAAAAAGTACTATTTATAAAAAACGAGCAATTGCTACTTAAATTATACTAAGAATTCCGCGAAACAAAGAGGGACAAAATAGTTATTATGATATTACTTTTAAGTGGATAATGCATACAAACTCTATGACTTCATAAATCAACGAGATAATACGTGGGAGGGAACGCTTTAAATACGTTTTGCGTGCTACATTTTAACCTGAAAATAATTTATACTATAAATATTTTAAAATAATTCATCGAATATGTTTAAAATATGTGAAAAAAAACTCTATCTCTCTAAACGTTACTTACAGTAACTTAGGTTAAGAGGAAGTTAATTTAAATCTTAATGTAACCACAAAAAATACTGCAATCTAAGCGTGTAAACATGAAGCTTTCATGTTTGAAATGATAAAAGGTTCAAAAAATTAACGGTATAATTTAGTTATTGTTCCTTATGCAAACACAAAAACGGTAGTATCTTTTGTCCGGGTCGGACGTAACCTTTGTCCACTTCCGCAAGAGTAATGGAGAATGTAATCCCGACGTTAAGAGTTACCATAAAATATATTTAGTTGTGTAAGTTAATAGGGAGAATAATGGCCATTTTCAACAAACATCCCTTAAATTTAGGGGTCTCTTAAGCAGCATTTAGAGGACCCCGAGAAATTCATTTCACCAACGTTCAGATACACCTAAGTGATAACCTAAGTTCATAATTTTACTTTAATAATCCGTAACCAAAGAGCCACCTATCAAAGAATACTTTAGCGGCTTGTTGGTGACACCCATTGTCACTAATACTGTTTTAAACTCTACTTACATACACAGAAAGATGAAATCAACACGTCCCTTGCCACCATCTTGTTCTGGGGGTTTTCTTTACCACACAGAAATCGCATTGGAAATCAAAGTGTTGACTATAGATGTACAGTCTAGGACATTTATTTCCTATCCATTTTGATAAAATACATCTGCAGCTAAAATAATAAGTCGAAAAATGGTCGTAACAACAACTAATATTAGCTTAATTGTAGCTCTTATGGTGACAGTATTACAGTACGATATTCGATGCTACATACATATATCGTTTAACGATAGCGAAAAGAGTTGTTAACCGGGAGCGAGCAAGAAATTACGTTAGACTTAATGAAACTACGCGTTCACCACAAGTGTGGTTTACGAGTTTAAGGGATTTATTACGTGCGGAGAGTTCCTAAAATAATAAAGAATTTATGACCAATACGCAAACTTGATTACAAAAGAAATTTAACTACCAAGGTCTAGTATATGGTAGTATTTGCAATTATCGCATTGCCTTGAAGAACCAGTTAAAAAAAAACTTTTAAAACACAAAAAACTTCTGATCAAACCTATTCATAGTTTATTCTGAACTTTGTAAACTTATTGACAAAATGCTAATAAAGTGCTTTTATCTATTCTAATATATGTAAATACGTGGGTTGCTACATTTACAAATATAAATTGTATCAGACGTAACTATAGGTTGCACGATTTACTATTACGTCACAAAAAGCGTCTTGAAGGTAACATAAAGAAGTGTAAAATGTTTTAAAAGCAATTCAAACCCATACAAATTTGAGATGTCTAATTATGTTAAGAAAGTTCTTATTTTACATCAACCTTAATAATCTGAGTGTAATTGGACCGTAACTAATCCTATCGGACATATTATATCTTTATTAAAACAAGTTGGTCCCTCTGGCCCTATTCTGCCTTCGAGACGAGCGGCCACGATAATAGAGAATTATTTACCCGTAGTTACACAAACATCTTCTTAACTTACAACAAACTTTACAAATTAAATGAAAATGCAAACATTTTTATTGAGTTTAACCAAATAAAATTGGTTATTAAAAAAAGGTAATGTAGAGATGTATGGATTACGTGAAAGGTGACAATTGAGATAACGGAAGATATGGAGTAAGAAACCTGGTGCGCCGATCATACGTGAGAGGGACAAGTATGTTACAGTTTGAATGTTTATTGTAATGTGTGTCCAGGATTAACTCGACTAAACCGATCTTGATTATATTCTGTACCTTCATATTCAACTTAAAACATACGATTGTTGACTTAAATGTTTACTATCCGTACCAAGTCAGGGCGCGACGCTAGTGAAAATATTCTTACGCAGTTTTCTAGCACTTGTCTATTAGACGTACACATGTCTACAGAATTTTCTGTTACTTTGAAGTATTTTTAGCAACTAAATTTTGTTAGACAATCACAAATATTTGGCACAAGCATAGAGCCAAATTCTAATTCGATCTGGCCATATCCAATTATAGTTTCGAAAACCACAGAGTGTCTCCGGAACACTTCAATGACAGCGGTTTTATACTAATTTAATTAGACTCATTCCAAATTCGCTGGTTAGTGACATGAATAAGTGCTACCCTTCTACAAATGTGTAGAAGCGATAATTCCAATTATAGTTTTCCTTGATACAAAGAAGCAAACTATAGGAAGAAGTAGTGCTATTTATTTTGATCTTCGATACAAACAATCATCTACCTGTACATAGCATTATTCTGTCCCTATCTATCTATTGTTTTCAAAATTTAAAATTAGTGCTGCAGTTAGTAACATCAAGCTAAAAGGTGTCTGTTACACGCATACACATTCGCTATATGTTTTATTTGGTACAGGTGTGCCATTTGCGTCTACATAATCTCAGTTGAAAGCATATATCAATCGCTATTGATTCGTCTGAGTTCAATACAGGCTTATATTTGTATTACCGATATATCATTTGTAGGGATCGTTAAATTTCTGCATGTCATCAAAACGCGAGGGGAATGCCGAGTGCCTTAGAACATCCCCAAGGAAATTATTACATAACCTCAATTTAGTACTAACTATATTACCGTTTTCTTCGTTATTTTATGAACTTCTTTTAAAAGGTAGTAGTTACATATAGATTTATATGCAAAGAAATTAGTTTATAAAATAATATTTTGGTGTATTTTAAAACCTAGCCTATACTTAATTTTTAAAATCTATACTAATATTATAAAGAGAAAAGATTTGGAATTTTAAATTTTTGTATGTATTGAAATAGCTCAAAAACTACTGGGCTGATTTCAAAAATTCTTTAACCATTAAAAAGCAATGTTACCTATGAGTAAGATGAGCCATGCTCTTTATTGTTTTTTTTTTATTTCATGCGGACGAAGTCGCGAGCAACTGCTAGTAATTTATAAAACCTAATAAAAGGTTATGTTTTTATATGGTTTATAAAAACAAGTTTAACTATTAAGTTTGGAAATAAGATAACTTATGATATTTGATGGGGAGGATTGTGTCCCATAGTTTACAACGCCAGCGGTTACTTGAATAATGACTAATGATTAAAAATTAATCTCTGAGTATTATAATAATTACCCATGAAAGTTCCGTAAATCTTATCATTCATAAATTAAATCGTCAAAGTAAATACAACTAAGGTAAGGTTCGGTCAAGGACTCCAGCAAGTAATAAGGTAAGTCTTTAAGTAATGTAATTGAACTTAAGGGTCCTTCAAAGTTGTAAGTGACTCCCCGTGTATTCCCTTAAGCTCATAGGTACTAAGATAATGCAAATTCACGTCTTTAATCTGGATGATATATCGGTGACACTTAAGTTAAACTTAGCATGATGAACGGGCCAATTCATGTTTTCACCGACAAATTGTGATTCTCGTGAGTTTGTAATTTTACTAGACAAATTATAAACGACAATGAAATGTAAACAAATAAAACATGGACAAACTAGCTTATATAAGCATGTATCTAAGGGCGTTGATATACACGTAACATAAAGATATGAAATAAAATTTTGTAAGTTTATTTTACACTAGCTGTTCCCGTGCGGCTTCATCCGCATGAAATTATAAAAATTTTATTATATTGTTTACATTTGTCAAATTATAAATAGCAAATGTCAAAATGACATGACATGACAAACCTTAGCAATCTTTCTTTCTTGATGTTGGCACCAACTTATGGTCTCTTTCCCACATTAGGGTATTTATCCAAAATATTTACCCCCTATATTTAATATCGTGAAAATATATAGCCTAAAGCATTACGTAAGTGTAGGGCTTTTTATTAAAAAACAAATTATTCAAAAATAAGCTGTAACTGCTGACATCTTAGGCAACAAAGAAGTGTGTGTTTACGCTTTATTATAATAAATATAGAAAGGTATTTATTTTGACCCAGCGTTGATAAAGCGTGAAACGAAAGTTAAAGCAGAATTTTCATATAATTATTACAAAAACACATCTTTCATTTTAAGGACGATGGATTGACAAAGATAATATTTTAGGAAATTGCTGTTTATTTAGGACTAACTAGAAGGTGTTTTCAAATTCACTTTAGAATAATTTCATTTGATGTCTGGTTTATGATGTTACTTTCAAAGAAAATTAATAATTTTAACGTTAAATATATACACAAATATTAACTATAGGGACAAGATAGAATAAGCTTTGGGCTTATTTAGAAGTGTTATCAGATTATTAGAAAATTTTCAAAGATCTACTAATATTTTATAACAAAAAGCAAAGTTACTGTCGATGAACTTTTACAAAAACATTATCATCACTTTCATTTTCTTTGAAAAGACAGAGATGCCAATACGCGTATCACAGCAGTAGAATATTAAGCTTATTGTGATTAATATTGTATACAATGTACATTTAAACTTATATAAGGTACTTACGTCAACTTCAATGCCGGGAATTCGGAATATCTTTAGTGGGGGAACATCCCGCGGCGAGTATCGGCAGAACTCTCGATCCCCTCTGTACCACTTCACTGTGTACAAGACCTCTTGCTCTAAATCATACAAGCATTTCATCTCCACCCTCGAGCCCCGTTCCACGGATTCCGGTACAGCTAAGTGGACGTTCCTTAAGCACAGCGTTCCTGGTAAAGTAATAATCAATTTACAATTACAAATTAACTATCAAGTAACTACCTAGTGGTAAACAATTATTTGATTTTATCTTTTATCTTTTTAATTTAGGTTATATCCTAACTAAGTTGCCGTCTAATAGTCTACAATATTTTATTATTTCGCTGAGATGGGTCTTCGCAATACAGGCTGTGTCTATTGCGTGGATTCTGGATTAATTATCTGTATAGTAAGTTAACGTTTGTCGTTTGTTTTTTATTTATTTAATCGAATAGATACTTGGCAGTATATAAAATATTTTTAAACAAAGATTATTGGTTCATGTAGCCTGGTTCAAAAACAGAGTTACGCCGTAATCGATCATCCTGGCTTAATGTTAAAATAACATCATCACCATCATCACCAGCTCACTATACGTCCCCACCGAGGGGCTCGGAGCCTACCCTAATACGGGGTGACTAGGCCATAGTCAACCACGCTGGCCAAGTGCGGGTTGGTTGACTAAAAAATAACATAAAAGAACATAAAAACAAATCTATGTAAGCTTAAATTAGAAACTTCTAATGATTGTTGATAATAATAACAAAACAGAAATAAATCAAATGGAAGTTAACTCTTTAAAAAGCTGCTAAATGTAATGTAAAAAAATGTATTTTCATACGAACCAATAACTTAGAGACATCTTTAAGAATACAATTTCATTCTCTTTTTCCGTTTTCTTAATATATTGAAATAAGGTAATATAACATAGAACAGAATGAAAGTTATATTTTATTTGAATAACTAATATAAACGCAGATGAAAGCGAGTTAATAGGCAATTAGTAGCGAATATGTTAGCAAGAAATTATGTAAGCGGATATGTTCACTACCTGACTGCTGTTGCATTTGTTTTTGTGGTTTACGTTATGAGCATTTAACTATAAATAGATTTTAATACAATGATTATTTAGTTAGAAGATAGCAATAGTTTAATGTTCTTAAAATCGGGTTTCTTGCCACGATTATGGCGCAGTTGCGTGCGTCATTCAGGCGTTGACAGATGCGGTAGTGAGAAAAAAAATATCGTATCTAACGAACATTACAATTGTAGTGCAATCAATTCGCGCGGTAGTCAGAAGTTTCGTCTCTATAGTTTATATACTCATCTCTCTCTACTAAGAATTGAGAGCAAAAATTAATTATTATTTTTTACGATTTGTTAGCAAGTCTGTAATACTGTCAAGAAATGCTGCACCGAGTTTATTACTTCTTTACGAGCATTCTCAAAATTAAATGACTACTTTGACACAGGCCGGCTTCATTTCGAGACGAGGAAAGGGTCTACGAAAATGTAATGTCTTACTCTCCGTGATACGGATTTGAGAAAGTAAATTATCTGTTAAAACCATTACATCGCAGCTGCCTCAAGTAAATTAATATATTTAAGATAAGATTAAACACTGGTATTATTTTATTATAAGGTCCTTTTAGAATAAGTTATTACTCCGACGCCCAATTTTATATAAATATATTAATTAAATTCTGCATGGGGAAGATTTAGTAGAAATAAAATTAATTATGAGAATCTTTTAGTCCAATTTTATGTCCAAAAGTCATACAATTTTCTTTGCCCGACTAACAAAAAAGTAATCTATTTCGTGTACATGTAAACGAAATTTATACATATAAATAAAAACATGCATGCAACTATGAATTTGGAACCAGCGAATAGCAATAATAACTTTGTCGATTAAAAAAATAACGAACTATTAAATTAGCATGGAAAAAAAACATCACGAGCAGGGAATTAAACGTAAACGATACGTAGTTTTTTGTTTTACACAGTTCGTATGTTTTTAATACCACGCGGGCGAATCGCGGGCAACAACTAGTATGTCATAAATTGTACTATAAAATAAGTAAGATTTATAAATTTCATACGGCGTTCTAGAAAATGTTTTAGGACTTTTCAAATGAGAAGAAATTTGAAAATCATCTTGTCAATTTAAATATCTGAATTTTATTTTAAAAAAGGTCGAGTCCTACTTGCTACAGTACCTATAATATTGTTTGTTTAAACAAAGAACTATACAGGGTAGATTATTAAAATATTGCATCTTAAATTATTACAGAGTAACAAATAGCGGTAATACCATTAAAAAATAACGACGTCCTAGACCGCTAAAGTGACTCAGAGATCCACAAAGAAATCTATGAGACATCCGAAGGAATCGCTAACGTAGTCTGTGACTTTGTATTTTTTCCAACAACCTTATTGCTTTTTGTCGAGCGCCGATGTTATTTAGCAACGGAAAAAACGATAGCATTGATGTTATTTCATGAATAAAAGAATAGGAATACTTCAGACAAAGAGAGTATAGATCATTGTTGAGAAACTTATGCTATTACGACCCTTGTACTTCACTAGAGAGAATAACTTGCTGATAAAATATTTATTCCTCTTTGTGACCGTATTAGAATTAAGATAAACTCATCTATCCTAACTGGGATTTGAGATATTTTATAATCAAATTAAAACAGTGATGATGACTGGTGAAACAAATCTTTCAATAATCAGTTTCTAGATCATTAATGCTAATCAAATTTACTATTACAACTTAAGATAACGTGATCAAAAAGGTAGTGATGACTGAGATGACGTATGATAGAGTTATTTGGAGGACAAAAACCTGTTGCGTCGACCCTACGGGAGTAGAATAATGAGGATGATGGTGTAATCTACCATTTCGTAGAAAAAAACGAAAATAAAAGTAAAATTAAGAAAAGACGAATGACGAATTAGACAATGACCGAAATCAATATGTTGATTACTAATTTATCTTTGCTTTTAATCAATATATTTATAATGATTTGGTTTTAATTACTCAGTTTTATCTTTTGAGGTTACAAGCATAATAAAATTATAAATGTGCAAAAGTTAGCTATATGTGTGGGTAACACAAGATGTACGCAAGGGTCGCGCAACGTATCTGTAATCTCTGGCTAACCCCGTAGGTCACAACGCAATTACTTTTATCTCTATTTATTACGTTTAAAGTGTTTACTTCGAAGTTAAGATTCATATCATGGATTTACACATATTTATTTAAATATTACAATAATATAGTTATCAACTTAAACTACATAGTACGCAAAAAAATTATGCGCGTCGTTCTAGATAATTCAAGACTTTAGGGAACAGTCATTTTTGCTCGGTGATAAACGAAACATTAGTAGACAAGACATACATTTTAGAATGTTTTCTTACACGTGTTATTAAATATGTTTGTCTTTAACTGCGAATAGGTTATCGTTAAATTTTATTTTAATATGCTAATGATTTGTTATGACAAAATTAATTATAATTTATTCAAACAATGATTAACGGAAAGGTTATACAAATGTCATTCTGAATAATGTTTTAATATGGCTACACCTTACATTCTCATTTACTAAATAGAAACACCAATATGTATTAATTTACATATAACTCTAGTCTTAAATCACTATAAGATTGATACGAGTACGTCTAAACTACTGTTTTTCTGATGCAGAGGGTTTATCACGAACATTTGCGTGACAGTTTCGAAAACGTATTCGTAACGTTATCGGCAAAATTTGTATGTTATTTATTGGTGTATATTACGCCCGGGCAACGCAAAAATCTAATTTTCTCGCTCAGAGTTTGAAGTATAGCAAATCTCTTACAAATCTATACTAATATAAAAAGGAAAGATTTGTATTTTTGTGTGTATTGAAATAACTCAAAAACTACTGGGCCTAATTCAAAAAATCTTACACTATTAAAAGCTACGTTATCAATGAGTAATGTAGGCTACATTTGTAGATTTCCCATAGTAATCGCAACTGTTCCGCAGATATTAATGATAGACACTCTGTTAACAACTCACTATGAAATTAAGCTATAATTGTAGTATACATCAAGTGTACACTACACTTACATGCAAGCCGGCTCATATTCCGAGTTTCTCTTCCATACATACACATCATACATAAGTTCACAAAGTGAACTCAACGGAGCGATTAATTAATCGCTAAAGGGTATTTCAATCTCCGTTTTGTTTGTGTTTCTTTTTCATTGTTAATTCCAAAGCTTTGTAAGAACAAAAGTCTACAGTACTTCTGCAAAATAATTCTTTACATTTTTGTTTTTATATTCTAGAATTACCTCTCAATGTATTACTGCAAAGTCTACGTCTTTTAGTAACCTTATATGTGAATAAATCTGGCTAAAAAGGTTCACTACGGATAAAAGTGCAGATAACTGAAAAGTATAACGAAGTACTTTACACAATAAGGGAATCCATATTTTCTCTTACATTACAAATAACTAGTTTTACATAAGTTTTGCATATTAGTCTGTCTCTCCCTAACATATATTTTCTTTCTAACAGCATCACCTGAGCAACTTCGAAATATTTCTAATCGAAAATAGTCACCAGCTAAAATAAGTCTACTAATCGTTAAAGTAAATACTAAGAGCAGGCGCACACCTTTGACTAAACTGTCGCACAACTGTTGTGCGTTTGTTGATTGCTTCTCAGCCAATTCAACTGTTTAGTTACACTACACAACTAAAAATCGAATAGTGTACGCACCTCAAGTTTATAGGAATCAAAGCACGCCTACACAGTTGTGAGATATTTTAGTCAAAGGAGTGCGCTCTTACACTTTTTAAATCAACAGTTAAATATCAAGAAACTGATATCACAATTAACTTTTACGTTATCAAAACGACGAACTAACAGCGAGTTAAAAAAAAATTACCTTGCAGAGTCAGGAGAAATATAGTTATTTTAACCACAACACTAAATTTTTTAAACATTATAACTTATTTATACTTTACAAGCTTAAAATATATAATAAATCACTCTTAATAATAACACATATGTATTTTCACGAAATAAAATTATTAGCGCTTTTAAAAACGATACGTGAACTAATTTGGTTGGAACATTTTACTTTGCTACGTAATGTAGCGTCAGCGCGCGTAGCGGACGTGCGTTTGCTACGCGTCTACGCGAAGACTGGCTGCTACGGGGTGCGCGCGACGCGATCTTCACTGTTGATAATAACTACTCTGGTACGAGTACCTCTACGATCATTTAATATTCGGCGGGAATCAATTTGACGCGTTCATATAAGATTTATAACAGGACTAGTTGTTGCTCGCGACTTCGTTCACGTGAAATTAAAAAGTATTAATAAATACAGCCTATGTTACTCACAGATCAATTACTTTTATTAAATTACCTTTCTAACGGTGATAGAATTTTTAAAATCGGCCTGGTATTTTTTACCTGTATCGAATACATACAAAAATATAAACAATTTCTCTTTATAATATTAGTATAGATATAAATTATAAAACTCTAATACAATGATGCATTAAAAGGTTAGTAAAAAGTTATTTAACATTATGTAATCGGAAACTTGTACGCAATGTAGCGAATATTATTCAGTCTCCATAAAAGCTATAATTTTGTACTAATGTTTGTTGCGACAAGTTTTCTAACCAATTGCATTGTGAGTGTCAAATGACATTTACCGAAAAACATAGGAAACACATATCCTCCACTCTTCATGATACCAAAATTTATATCCTTCTTTCACTTGTTAAAATAGTTTTTCGTGTTTGTGAGTTTATTCTTAATTTCACTCACATATGCGGAACGTTACGTTTAAACCTTAAACATGAAAAACATTTCAACTGCATTTATGTTTAAAAGGAACTGCCGCTAAGTAGAAAGCTTTGTTCTAATTTCAATTTAAATGTTCTAAATTTAACGTTGGTTATTTCTGTTACAGTTAGAAATTTTTGACTGAAGACATTTTAGACAAAAAACTAAAAACGAACAATAAAATAACAGGAAGCTTACAAGTTGCTGTTAAAAACATTTTAACTGACGTATTTGTTTTTTTGAGTTTTAATTACGAGGTAATTTTAATTTGTATACATTAAACTCAATCAGATAAATCTTTCAATTTGTGTTATTAAGGTTAAATAAAACTTATAAAAAGTATTACGTGAGAAAATTTAAGCGTATCGTGATGGCGCGATAACCAATCTTAAAGAATTCAATTAGGCTAACGGAAACTCTGAAACTTCTTATCGTATAAAATATAAGAAATAAACAAAATATTACTGAAACCGTTATATGCTAACTGAACACGATGTTAAAAAGCAAACCTATGTTATTTCTTAAAATGGTGACGAACGTTCATTCCGCTAACATAATTGTAAGTTATTAACGTCACTCAAAAGAACCGCAATGAAAATGGAAGCTTAATAGTGTACGCACACCTGAAACTAAACTATCGAACAACTGTTTAGTCTTCGATACCTATAAGCTTATATAGTGGTGCGCACACTACTGGATTTTAGTTGTGCAACTAAACAGTTGAATTGGCTGCAAAACAATCGCACAATTGTTGTGCGATAGTTTATTCAAAGATGTCCGCCCGCTCTAAATATGACGAAAACATATGGCTATGGGCCGCAATCTATCAAGTTGTGTTAATCTTACTTTAAAAAGCTTTTATGGATACGTAAACACCAAATGGTTGGTATACTAATTTATATTCGCATAGTATCGCATTGAATCGCGTGCTATCTCGTACTATCGTGTTGCGTCGCATTTGTCTTTAACCTAGGTAAAAGATTGCATATGAATACAATAGACAATCACACAACTGTTGTCTTTTTTATTTCAAAGATAATGTGAGATATGAGAATACGTTTTATACAAGTGATACGACAATGGAAACACAGTTTCATAACAATCCTGCAATCCATCATAAGGATTAAGATCGTTCGTGTTTTACTAGTTATACGATCGAAATGTCACATCAATCATACGAATTGAAAACATTACTTAAGGACATATAGACATACTAGCTTTCGCCCACGACTCCGTCCGCGTGAAATTAAAAAAAAAGTAGCATATAGGTTCTTTTTTTTATAACATAAGGTGGAAAACAAGCAAGCGGTCACCTGAATCCTCCAAAATGGCGAAGAGACCGCTGCCCATAGACACCCGCAATTGCAGATGCGTTGCCTACCCTTATCTGACAGAGGAGGAGACGCACATAAAGAGGATATCTCCCCTTCCTATGTATCTCCTCCTCCGTCAAATCCACTTCCTCTTCCCATCCTCTCCTTATAAGAAAAGGGTGGTAAAGAGAAAGGGAATTAGGCCTACGGCACCACACTCATCAGACGAAACACGGAATTACTTCCATTTCACGCCTGTCTTCTGTGTGGTCGTGGTATTACACCGGGCGTGCCGGCCTATTCGTGCTAAGATGTTAAAGCGGGTACTACCACTGTTAAAACTCTTCCAGACTATCCTTTACATCCATGCCAAATTTCATCGAGATCTGTTCAGCAGTTTAGACTACAAACTCTAACAAACATCCATCCATCCATCTAAACTTTCGCATTTATAATATTAGTAAGATTAGTAAAATACGAAAACTACTCTATAATTTAACTTATAATATCACTGGATCAAAGGCATCGAACATCAATAGTCTGTAAAAATCGAATAAAAATGATTCTATTACTTATTTATACTAGGCAATGAGTCTAGTTTACAATACATCAGCCTAGCTTTTTATAGTATAATATGAGGGTGCAGCAGAGGATCGCCTAAATCACGATATTTTCAATTTTAAACGAATAGTCGAACTGTAGAGTTCAAAGTTGACTACACACCTTCAGTTTTAACTGTTCGATTCTACTGTACGGTAAAAATTGCCGCACTTATAACATTTTTAGTACTGTAGTTTGAGATAATAATTTAGTTAGATTTAGTAACATTTGTTTTTGTAGCGAAAAGTTTCGAATGTAAGCTTTATTCTGAATGAATATTTAACGAACGTGTCCTATTATTATTCGAGGATAGAAAATCAGCGACTATTTAAATATAACACACATAAAAAAACATACAGACGAATTGAGTACCTCCTTCTTTTGGGAAGTCGGTCAACAAAAATGCTTTTTAAAACATTTCACATTTTAACGTTTTACCCATACCTAGCTCACTTATTAGATTTCATTTAGTTGGACCAGGATACTGTAGACTAATTCCGAGAACATTACTTTGCTGGAGTGGTTTTATTAACTGAAGTATAATGCTTTTGAGATTGTTAGTGAACTAGGTAACAAATTCATACATTACCGTATCCTGCGTTTTCTTGTAATCGCACGAATATAGGAGGGGGAAATGTCCTCTTTATGTGCATGTTCTACCGTATCGATTAAGGGTAGGCAACGCATCTGCAATTGTCAAATATCTATGGGCAGCGATGACTTCGCCTTTTCAGCAGAATCAGGTGGCCGGTCGCTTGTTTGCCACCTTGTGATATATAAAAAAAGTTTGGTAATCGCAAATACAAAACTCCATGGATCAAAACGATTAGTGTAAGCTATATATTGCTCATAGCTCATATAAAAACAGTCTAATAAAGAATGAGAGTTATATGAACAACCTGTCATTTATACGTAACGTATTCCCTAATGACCGCATTTCTACGTCATCTGTCTTGCTCTTGTTTGTACGAACACAAAAACAAAGCTTTACCTACAATCGCTTGCTCCTTAATGTGGTGTTAAGAACGTACGAAAACATTTAAAAAATAAGCCTTTTTACTTGCACTTTGACATGAATTACATTTTAGATGTTATTTAGACTTTGGATTTCCAATTCTACTACTAGCTGTTCCCGTTTCTGTAAAACTTTAATTTGAATACTAGCTGTTGCCCGCGACTTTGTCAACGTGGAGTTTAAAAGTTTAAAATAGGACAAAAGTGATTGAAGCCTAAAACACATACACCTTCTTTCTTAGTACGTATTTATTTAGTAGTATACGTAGTAACAGAAACATCTATGCAAGATGTCAAAATTCAAATGCTAAAATGACAACGACGGCCTTTGCCATTGGCTGACAATTACCGTTACCATGGCAATCTTATTGCTATTGGCTTGTTATTTAATGCCTTTTTCGCGTGTGATTTTTCAAATTTACTCACTAATGTTAATAGCGTGAAAATACCTAGCCTGTAGCATGTCGTAAGTGTAAAAGAGTATTTTATAATAAAAGAATTTACCTTAAATATACTATGATTAACATAACAAAGAAGTGTGTGTTTTATTTTTATTATATCAAATATATGTAGCTGTTTCCGTGCGGCTTCATCCGCATGAAATTCAGAATTTTTTTTTAATGTTTAATTTTTTTTTTCAAATTATCAATAGAAAATGTCAAAATGACATGACATGACAAACCTTAGCAATCTATTTTTCTTGATGTTGGCAGCAACTTATGGTCTCTTTCCACATTAGGGTTTTTATCCAAAATATTTACCCATAAATTTAACGGCATAAAAAAATAGCCTAAAGCATGACGTAGGTGTAGGGCTTTTTATTAAAAACAGTATTATTCAAAAACATGATGTAATTGCTGACATCTAAGGCAACAAAGAAGTGTGTGTTTGCGCTTTATTATAATAGTATAGATATATAGTATAGATAGATAGATAATAATTGAATCTGTTTGTACAAATTGAACTATAAAAACGAATACCGTAAATAATATATTTGAATTGCAGATTACTCTCGTTACGGCAGTCTGGGCCATTTACAAAATGACGCACATTTAGCTTCAGCTGTTTTTATCGTGCAACTGATTCACGGATGTTTAGAATAATATACTTTATCGAATAATCTTTATGAACGTGGATCAGATTAGATTAATCTTACTAATATTATAAATGCAAACATCTAGGATGTTTGTTTGTTAGTGTGTAGCCTAAACAGCTGAACGGATTTCGGTGAAATTTGGTACAGATGTAGAGGGTAGTCTAAAAGAATACATAAGCTACTCACTTTCCTTTTTTTATTTTATTTTATGCGAACGAAGTCGCGGGCGATAGGTAGTAATATTTTAAATGTAAAATTTTAGATAAATAGATGAATGTTTGATAGAGTTTGTCACTTAAAGGGCTGAACGGATTTCGATAAGATTTAGCAATAATGTAGAGCATAGTCTGGAAGAACATATAGGCTATTTACTTTTTTTAATCCCAGGCTGACTGGCTGGCGATAGCTTGGTTTAGTTATATTTATTAAAATAACTATAGCCTCTACATTTACATTGTTTACTGTTTTAAATTCGATATTTTTAATTGGCACATTAGCTGATATGTTAATTTGTGTAAACAGTTTCGCCTGTTTGTTGCTGACGAGTCATGTACGCCACAAAATTAGTTCTGTAACGTTCGACATCAATTGACAATTCAATTACGTTGGCAATAGAAAATCAAATACTACATTTTTTTAATAAAATTAGAATTGTGTAATTTTTGAGTTGCAGTAAATAGTTTTGAATTTTTCAGCGGACTTAGGTATGTTTGAGAATGGAGTTTAAAACCTAACCGAACCTTTTTTCACATAACTATACCTACTCTTCTGTTATTCGCTAGAATGAATTAAGTAAGCTACAATACTGAAATAACGATAACTTTATTTTGATGGTATTGATTTTACCAATGTGAATCTAAAAAGAAACTAAAAAAAGACTTAAAAACGCGTTACATTTAAAGAATGCTATATTAAAAAAAGAAATGGATTGCGTCTATCGTCACATATCAAAATGGGAGAAAACACGAAGACGATATATTTTATATTTTAGTTTATTTATTTATTTAACGCTTTGAAAACTTACAGCCTAACCTTACCTGTTGCCGACTTTACGAGTATAGGATCAGGTTGACGACGTTTTAAGTAAAAAAATCTAGATGGCGTTTTACTTATCCTCTTATCTGTATAAAACGTATATAAAACCTTTAACTCCATCTGCGGTTCAAGAGGTTTTAAGATTTTAAATCCATAAAGTGGATCCGCATCCGATGGAAGATCCGCAGAATAGTGGTAGAGTAAAAAGTTTTAAACTTCATTACGGTTCAAAATTTTAAGAAGCCTTTTTTAAATTTCATAGCGCAATGTCATTCGCTTCTACGTCAAGGTTAAAAGTCAATAAAATTAAAATCAACATTCATAATAAGCTCAAACATCACATATATTTAACTGTGGATAAAAATATATGAACTTTTAAAACGAGCCTTTAAAAACATACGTTTTAATCTAAAACTCGTAGTTGCCATCGGCATTATGACCCCATAAGCGCTTTATTAAAAGTTTAAATAACTATAAAAGACAGTGTCTACTCTCATTGCATGGTTACCGTGATACCAAGCTTGTATTGTATCAACTTCAAGTCGTGTGGAAGCTAGTGTTGTGCAAGAGCGGGCGCGATTGTCGATTGTTTCTATGTCAATTCAACTGTTTGGTTGCACAACTAAAAAACGAGTAGTGTGCGCACCTCCATATAGCTCAGAGGAATCAAACGGCGACTAATAAGTTGTGCGCACGTTCTTAGCTAAACACCTAACCAACTCATCAAAAATGGAGCTTTCTTTAGACTAATGTTTTAAAAAAAATTACCAAAGAGATTGGTATCCCACATAGTTTTCTCGCAGAAATTAAAACTAATTTACTTGCCAATTTTTTTAGAATAAGAACAAAATTATACCTCATTCAATTAACTTCTAAACAACTATAAGAATACGTAAAGCCATAAAAACTTTCTCTAGTAAAGAGTGTGTTTATAAAACCTTGTAATTTTATACCTGCCCGTCCCATTACCGTAATATACTCGTAAAAGCTTTTGTATTTTTTACTACTGGATATTATCCTTGCGTAAGAATGCCAAGAAGTAATGATTAACCACTAAGGTTGAAGCTGGAGAAAAAATACCACTCAATTAAAAGGATTTTAGAAACAAAACAGAAATACATATAAAAACTATTGACATATAATACAATTATGAAATAAATATCAATATTTATGTTAGAAACAGCAAGTGATGATTGGTATCACGTTACTTTCTTCAAATATGTATTGAAAGTTGACTACTTAACTAATTAATAAAAGCCACGTTTTTCTTGGAAGCCAATAATCGTGTCTAAAGTCCGAGAATCGTTTTAATTAATAAAATGATTCTATAAATATAACAAACTAGCTGTTGCTTGCGACTTCGTCCGGATGGAATTATAAAAAATTTAAAGTAACTCACTTATAACATTGCTTTTTACTGGAGTAAGAATTTTTAGAATCGGCTTTTTGAGTAATTTCATTATATACGTAAATCCAAAAATACAAGTATTTCCTCCCTATAATATTACTAGCTTTCACCATCGATTCCATCCACGTGTAATTAGAAAAAAACAAAAGGAAATAGCCTATGTGTTCTTCCAACCTATCCTCTACATCTGTGTCAAATTTCATCTAGATCCATTCAACCGTTTAGACTAAAAACTCTTACAAACATCCATCCATCTAAACTTTCGCATTTATAACATTAGCAAGATAATATTTTAGACAATAAAATGAGATAATATCACGATTAGTGTAATTTAAGGGTCAATCAAAACTCAACTTTTAATTCAAACATTTTAAGTAAAAATTGTGTTAAGAAGATACGGATAAAAAATATAACGTTTGTAAGTAAAACTATTGGAAACCTTGAAAGATTGTTTCTTCGCTGAAATAATGAAGGTCGCATGATTTATTGCGCTATAATTCTTACATCCCGACAGTGAGGTTGCAGACAATATTGGTGCTAAGGTAAAATATAAATTAACCTTTATTTTTCTACCATTGATCATATATATCTTTATCTACATTAATATTATAAAGAGGAGGGATTTATATTTTTGAATTTTCGTATGTATTCGATTAGCGTAAAAACTACTGAGCCGATTTCAAAAATTCTTTCACTATTGGAAAGGTAATTTATCTGTGCGTAACATAGGCTATATTTTTTTTATGTCACGGGGTCGAGTTATATATAACAAAAAAAGATACAACTTGCGTAGTTTTTTATTGGACGTTTAAGTTTTTAAATTATGGTTTGTTTATTATGGATTTCGATTATCCAAACACTTATTTAATAACTCTACTGGTTTTAAAAAATAAAGAGAAAACAATAATACAATTTGTTAAATTATTATATTTGACACAATTACTCTAACCTATTGTAATAACATTACAGTTAACAGCAATGGAAAAGAATATGACAGAAAACGTTAAGAAAAGACCAATTCCGTACCAATTATTTTAAAGAGAGTCTCCTGGAAACTACTAATGCCGCGTCAAAAGAATTTTCTAATTTAAAACATAAAATTCTCCGACTCTAGGTTCATTTGGATTCGCAATCATAAGTTTTTCAAATGCTTCTGAAATAGGATTCGGAAAGTTATTATGTAAGCATTTATATGCATTCATGTCGTATTGGACGTGAACACCGAGTTAATTTCCACTCTAATACGTTTTACTCATATTTTAAATACCATAAGTTGAAACGTAGCAAATTTAACATAGATTATGGGAAGATTAAAGAGATTTTTTTAATAGTTTACTGTGTTAGAGAGAAAAAATTATAATTTAAGGTTTAATCAATTTAAAGACATGTGTATATAAATAAAGTTTTAAAACTTCTCATATTCTACTGCAAGATGGTCTTCTTATAATAAGAGAAGTGCAAGAATCGCAAAATGGAATTCCATAATCTTTGCCTACCATATTAGGTTGTTATTATGGGACTCCGTCCGCGTGGAATTAAAAAAAAGGCAAAAGTAAGTGGCCTATTTGTTTCTCCAGACCACAGTCTATATCAATGCCAAATTTTAACGTGATCCGTTTAGCAGTTTAGGCTACAAACTCTAACAAACATCCATCCATCTAAACTTTTGCATTTATAATATTATTCAAATTTGAATAATTCTATACAAAATTAAATACGAATATTTGAGTTATACTATATTTTTATGTAAATTGTCTAAACTATTATGCCGCGTTAAAGTGTCATCTTTCTAGTTCACCAACAGCACAGACAACTCTTTATATCACTCTACAGTAACTTAGCCATTCTGCTCGCTTCCAAATGCAATAGATGTCGCGGGTGTCATGCACTAGTTCAATTTACTCGCAAATAGCATATTTCATGGGTTATTGCTGTTTCAGGGTAAAATTGAACATTACATGAAGTTAAAATTTTAACTTTTATATCTATTTACTAAAATTAAATATGAGTTACATTTTTATACATTTGACATGTTTCGTATTTCTCTAGAATTTCATTAATGTAAAGTCGTATTTTTATAAGTATTTTATTATATAGTTCATTTCGACAGTGAAATTATCTGTAGAGTATGGCCACACTGTTTACTTGTGTCATGGTGTCATGCCAGCAAGTCAGTCGTATCCGAGTCACCGATGGGAGTGGACGTCCACTACGCTTTCACAACTTTCGAGATAAAAGATAGACGCCAGGATAGCAGTCAATAGAGGTTCATTGTCTCTGCCTACTCCGGGTTACGATTATTTGTGTGTGTGTGTGTGTTTAATTTAATACATCAATTCATATTGTTCTCTAATAATCAGCCCAATCAACACATTTCGTCAGGAAATGTGTAATAAAAATGTGATTTGTGCAAAGAAAAAAAATTGTCAGTTTAATCGAACAAAGCCGAACCGAGGGAATTTCATTTCATTCTTTTAGATCTTATTGAAATTGCGGTTGCGATGAAATACGAGAGAACATTATAAAAATGTCTCGTGAAAGCTTCAAAAGTATGCTATAATTGAATATTTTTTGACTTCATTCACATTTAAAATACTCTAAGACTACCTCTAATATAATTAAACTAAGCTAAGGGAGCTTTTTAGTGAGATGTAATATGAGAAATAATGCACGACTTTAATAATTTTTAAACCTCTGAATACATCTAATTTTGTTGTTGTTTATTGCAGAGCAGTAGCTGTATAATTATTGTCAAAGCTTAAGCTCCTGACCACGACTTGGTCTTTGCGGAAATAAAGATATTTTAAAAAATATAGGTTACTCATTATAGTGTACCTTTCTAATGGTATTATAACATTTAAAAATGGTCCAGTAGTTTTTAAGTTTATACGTTACATCTTTGTCTATACTAATATAATAAAGCGTAAGCTAACGAACTACTAAGAATAACAATTTTCTTAATAAAAGTCCTACACTTACGTCACGGTTTAGGTTACATATTTTCACGCGATTAAAGTAAGGGGTAAATATCTTGGATAAAAACAATAATGTGGGAAAGAGACCATAACTTGTTGCCAACATCAAGGAAGCAAGGTGGCCATGGTTTGACATCATGTCATGTCATTTTGACATTTGCAATTGATAATTTGACAAATGTGAACAATTAAATGAATTTTTTACAATTTCATGCGGATGAAGTCGCATGGGAACAGCTAGTATTACTATAATGCAGTATTAAAATAATAGTGAACTTAAGATCATTGATAGCTCCTTCATAATGTTTTCATAATAAAACTTTCTGAGATTGTAATTTTTGAAACGATGTAATTTTAAACTGTAAATGAGCGTACATTTGTGGTACTTAAAGTTACAACTTATTTGGATCAGACATCAGATGAAAACTGAGTAAAACTGCTCGCCCGGCTCAAAACTTTAAAATATTAATAGTTTTAACTTTAAAAGTCTTCTAAGTTTGCAAAGTGAATTTATTTTAAGACTACCCCTCGTCTTAAACTTTATATTTTAGACTAACTGTTCCCATGTGACTTCATCCGCATAAAATTATAAAAATTTCATTTTTTTGTTCACATTTGTTAAATTATCAATTGCAAATGTCAAAATGACATGACATGATGTCAAACCGTGGCAACCTTGCTTTCTTGATGTTGGCAGCAACTTATGGTCTCTTTCCCACATTAGGGTTTTATGCATAATATTTACCCCCTAAGTATAATAGCATGAAAATATATGTATAGTCTAAAGCTTGACGTTAGTGTAGGGCTTTATATTAAAAAAATATTTATTCAAAAGTATGATGTAATTACTGACATCTTAGGCAACAAAGAAGTGTGTGTTTACGCTTTATTATAATAGTACAGATAAAAATAATTGTAGATTTTTGGACGATAATTTTAACTGATAACGTCATTAATCGAACGCTTATACCTATCGTCTTTCTGTCGCTTGTTCCAGACTTGTCGTCGTTCAGATGGAACTAGACAGTAAGTCATGATTTTTGTGCGTACAACCAGCGTTTATCGATTTATATTGTCAATAACGTAAATTTTTTAAACGCCTTTTAATGTAATAATGCGAAACGCTTTTCCAAGCTTAGCATCTATAGGTACTATTATAATAAAGCGTAAACACACACTTCTTTGTTGCCTAAGATGTCAGCAATTATAACATATTTTTGAATAACTCTTTTTTTTAATAAAAAGCCGTACACTTACGTCATGCTTTAGGCTATATATTTCTACGCCGTTAGACTTAGGAGGTAAATATTTTGGATAAAAACCCTAATGTGGGAAATAGACCATAAGTTGCTGCCAACATCAAGAAAGAAAAATAGCTATGGTTTGTTATGTCATGTCATATTGACATTTGCTATTGATTATTTGACAAATGTAAACAATAAAATAAAATTTTCATAATTTCATGCTGATGAAGCCGCATGGGAACAGCTAGTCCCGAATAAGTATCAAATAAATTTTATAAATGTACAAAATAAGACAAAATTCTTGCCATACTTATTGCTTTAATATTCGGTACGGCGTAGTTATTGATAAATTATGAAATAGCAATGTGACGTCATGACACCGCCTTTCCCTAGCGCTGGGAGAATGTAATGAAATTCCCGGAACGCACTTTAATTTCTATTTAAACGTTAACACTGATGCCATAAGAAAATCGATATTTTTGGACAAATAAGTAGTACTAGGAAATTAGTAACTGAAAGTAGATTTTTTGAGCATAAGTAAGTACCCTAAATCTATATTGTACAATATTTTGTTTTGATTTGCATTTGTTGTATTTTTGTATGTATTGAAATAACTCAAACATTACTAGGCCGATCTTAGAAATTCTTTCATCATTAGAAAAGTAATTTATCTGTAAGTAACATTTTTCACTATTTTTATTACACGCAGACGAAGTCGCGAGCAACAGTTAGTAGTAGATATAGCCAATTAACTCCAAATGATATATCTCACTAAGCCTTCAGTCTACTTCAGGCCTATATGTTGAATTGACTGAGCTTTTTGATAGCTATATAGCAAATAGTATTAAATCAAACATCAAGTATACCAATACAGTTTAGAAGAAATGTGATACAAACCTTATTCTTAAAATTGAATGACTGACGTAAGAAGATTACATTTTAGTAAAGAAATAGTTTCCAGGAACGTAATTTAATTTTCTTAAAGGCACTTGTATAGTGCGCGACAGACGTTAGAATATGCTTTACTTAATATAATATAATTTTTAGTTTTATATTTTTATATAATAGTTGATAGAAATAAATTTTACATAAAATATACATTTCTATTGGCTCTTCAAAACTTCATAGTCAATAAGCCAATATATGCTAAATCACAATTATTAACTGGTTCTGAGGTGACATGACTTTCACACTATAATAAATATTTTCTTTTGTTGACCTGAAACATAAAAACCTACGCCTTATCGCGAAGATGGAGGAAACAAGCAAGCTACCACCTGAATTCGCTGCAATGGGGAAGCGACTGCTGCCCATAGACATCGGCCATTATCTAAATTTAATCTACGGAGAAGAGGTCGCTTGGAAAGAGTACATTTCCTTCGTAAACGTCCCCTACTACGTCAGTTCATTTTCTAAGATTTCAATTCCTTGTAAGGAAAGGAAGAAAGAAGGGAAAAGCAATCACGCAGGCACTGTACGCAGAATTGCTTTCATTTGACGCCTGTCTTCTGTATGGTTGTTTTATTATGACAAGCCAGTTATGTAAAAGTTATTTATGTAAAAAGAATCTAATTGAAGCTCCCCAAGATAGTCATTTTAATCATAATTAACAATAATGTTCACCTATTGCACAATGTTAATTGACTTCATTACCTTTGCTGATTTTTTATAGGTAAAATTATTTGACAAAAAAATGTTTTATTATCCTATCAATCATTGATTTTCATTACTACTTTCAAAATAAATTTTGATGTATAACCTAAAAAGTACTAATGAAGCTAGTTTTATGTTAATTGGCAGCTTTTATAAGCCTCGGTATGATTTTTTAATGTCGTCTAATTGACATCATTGTTAGAAAAATGGGCCATAAACCTTGGTGTAAAAGATCATTAACTTTCTTATGATATTTTAGGATGAAATACAATCTACTTTGACAGCGAAATTATAATAAAATCGTGTTTAAAATGTACAATTGTTTTAAAATATTTTTGTAAATGTCTTTTAACAGCTAACCTTAGAATATTGACGTTAGCAATTAAAAGACAATAAAAGCAGAGGAAGTACGAAGGTATAATGGATGGATTGGTTGTTATGTGTCAAACTCGCTGTTAAACTGTTCAATTAAAACAGTCAATTAGAACTGAGGGTATGCACATATAAAATTTATAAAACGAATGCTAGTTCAAGTCTTATGAATTGAGAAAAAACAAAAAGGTAAAAAGTAGCCTATGTTCTTCCAGACTATCCTCTACGTCTATGCCAAATTTCATTGAAATCTGTTTAGCTGTTTAGGCTACTAACTCTAACAAACATCCATCCATCAATGCATCGATCTAAACTTTCGCATTTATAGTATGAAGTATGTTGTTAACTCCTCACCTGCAAACGTCAAAACGTCTGTTCAATTATAAACAAAAATGTGTGATTTATACTAGGTTAAATAACATTGAAATGAACTCGACGATCAAATTAATTTGAAAAAGCAAATATTCCATCGAATGCATTCCGTTGATGTAGAATGAATGCAAAAATGTTATAATTCGATTGCTCGATTTAACGGAAATTTAAACTAGTTTGAATTTTTGATTGTGATATAACAACATTTATTTCCTCGATATTAGATTTCTCAAGTCACACATGAATGAGAATTGCATAGGAAGATATTAAAGCCTGTGCTATACATAAAACGATGACGTCATAATAAGTTTTCTTAATGAAATAGCTAACAAAAAGTATAATTTGAATAAGACGTATAGATAAAAAAATTAAACACAAAAATAACAGCAACAGTTTCTCTGGTATTGCGAATATCTATGGGCGTCGTTGATCACCTTAGTGTTTCCAGTGCTTATTTGCTCCGTTCTCTTATAAAAAACAACCGTCTAAGCTTACTTTAAGCATCATCATCAGCCCTCTATCCTCTATACATTCCCACTGAAGAGCTCGGAGTTAGAGGTGACCTTAGACACACATTACAAAATTTAAAGTTAAGATTAAAATGTGACAAGGACAAGGAAAAACTCTTTCTCTGTACTTTTACGTTATTTTGAGAAAATATGTTTCATAGCAATATAGTACAGTACTTAATAATTTCAAACTTCACGCCACGAAACGTATAAATTTAACGTACGAACGTACATCGCCGCTCTCGAAACTAATTAGACTTTCACACTTACCTTTGGGTATAATATCCTAGTGAAGTATTTCGTATCTTCATAAAGTAAACGACTAAATGACCAGCAATTCTTTATAACATAACTAGCTTTCACCCGCGACTCCCCCTGTAATTAAAACAAACTGATTAGCCTATGTATTCTTACAGAGCATGTTTACATCATTGCCAAATTTTATCGAGAACCGTATAGCCGTTTAGGTTATAAACTCTAACAAACATCAATCCATCTAAACTTTTGCATTTATATTATTAGTAAGATTAATACATTTTTAAATAAGTTATTATTTTTGGTTCCAACTATACTTAAACTGTACTTAAAGTTGATATAATTCAGCAAAAACAGACTTCGCATTATTTATTAAAAACAACAATAACGTGTTAACTACATTGATTCCAAAAGATAATTTCCGTGTTAATTAATCTATACTATTATAATACAGCGTAAACACACATCTTGGTTGCCTTAGATCTCAGCAATTACGGCATATTTTTAGATAATTCTTTTTTTAATAAAAAGTCCTACACTTATTTCACGCTTTATGCTATATATGTTTTCACGCTATTAAACTAAGTTGGTAAATAAATTGGATAAAAATCCTAATGTGGGAAAGAGACCATAAGTTGCTGCCAACATCAAGAAACCAAGATTGCCATAGATTGTCATCATGTCATGTCATTTTAACATTTGCAATTGATAAATTGACAAATGTAAACGATAAATGAAGTTTTTATAAATACCTGCGGATGAAGCATGGGAACAGCTAGTGAATTAATAAAATATTTAATAAAAGCATGAATGAAAAATAATTAATCATAATGCAACACATTGATTTAGTGCAAAGAAAACGCTACTTAAGTAATGCTTAAAATAGTTTTAATCGAACACAACAATGATAGTATTTGAACAAGCGAAACCTAACCGTCTAATTCCACTCCAGGTCCTCTATAACACTGGAGCCATCATTTCCTCTGACGCAATGAATTGCTATGACGTATAGTAATGTAAAACCATTGCCGACTCTAGTGAGCAGAGTTCGCAATATTGATTTTCTTTTGAATCCGCTCTATGCAAATTTAAAGGCTACAGAAATGAATACGTTAAAATAACTTCTTGATGACAGTTGTTGTATTTGCATAATTGTATTTTCGTTGTGTTATAAGTATCTAGGAAACTACTAGGTAAATTTATTTTATAGCTCCAATTCATTTTAGATTATTTTTCTGAGATTTTATATAATAACAGCTATTGTTTGTAACTTCGTTCACGTGGAGTTAAAAAATAGTTAAAGTACATAAAAAATATTGTAGTGTCTATGTTACTTACTGATATGTAACGGTGAAAGAATTTTTAAAATCGGCCCAGTTTTTGTGTTGATTAAATTTATACAAAAATACAAATCTTTCCTCTTTATAACATTAGTAGCTAGCTAATTGCTAATTACCTGTTGCTCCCGATTGTGTCCAATTGGCAAATAAAGTATAGCCTATGTTACTCAGTGATAACGTAGCTTTTATTGGCGAAAGAATGAAATCGGCCCAGGAGTTTTATATTAATTTCGTTTTATGTACAAAAATGCAAATCTTTCCTCTTTATGATAGAAGTTAAGATACAGATTTTTTATATTTTAATAGAGTCATATATTTATTTTTATCTAAGTTATATTTTTTTCTTCAAAGTTGTTCCAATCAGTTTAAACGTTAATGGAATTGATTACCCCTTTAGTAGTTTCTTTCAATGTCGGATTTAGCTGAAGAAACTTCAATCAAGCTCAATGTTCTTTGAACACAGATTGATGGAACGTTAACCTTCTTTTGCAATTAAGAGATTTCTATTAAGTTTTTGTATTAGAAAATAATATTAATTAAACGATGTTTGAATTTTTTTTTTCGAAGCATTTTAAAACAACGGCCAAGAAGCATTTTGTAACTGACGATTAAAGACGGAATATCAAACCCTAAAGGAACCGCTAAGTGCCTTTTATTCCTAATTATCTTTCACCCTCGACTCCGTCTGCGTGGTATTAAAAAAAAGTGAGCAGTCTATGTGTTCTTCCAGACTATCGTCTACATCTATACCAAATTTCATTGAAATCGGTTCAGGTGTTTAGGCTACAAACTCTAACAAATATCCATCCATCCATTTATCTGAACTTTCGCATTAATAATATTAGTATGATTTAAAAAAAGGGACCGCTTAAGTATTGTGATTAATATCACTTGACACTTAATAGAAACCATAACTTTACTCCTCAGAGCTCATAATGCGGCTATTGCTTATTAACTTAAAAAAAAATTAAACGTAAACATTCATTAAATTTAAAATTTGTTTAAATTAAATTTTTGTGCTTTCAAAATTATATAAAGACTGCCTAGAATTCTGTAGGAACTTTATTTGCACGAAAATAGAATTAAACAAGCAAGTTGGCGCTCCGCCATCCACCTGCGAACAGCAAAGCACAAAATAAACAAGCCGGGTAAAACTAAATAGCTACAGGATGGAGTAAGGAATTCTTAAAAACTTCCTTTGTGCTTATATTTAATCATTCCCTTCTTTGAAATGCGTTTTATAATTTCACAACTGCTAAAATTACTAACGATCCGCCTCAGCTTCGTCTGGGTGGTAAAGAATATCTGTCTCATATATTTTCTGTCATATCCATACCCTTCCCGTTGAATCGGAAATAGATAACATGATAAATTGTATTAGAAAACAGGTTGAACGATTAATATAAACATGACCGTATGATGTTCGTAACAAACGAGACTTGAGCATGGTGCATGCAACTATACCGAAATGTCTGGAGACCAAACAACCCAATCATAGTAAGAACCCATGTCTTATGAACATTGTATTCGTAAAAACAACAAGAGTTTAAAGTTATATATGACTGTATTATCATAAGAGGCTCTTGGGGAAAAATAACACCTTATTTGCAAATGTAACTCAATTAGTATTTTAGTATTTTTAAGTAAATATTCACTCTAATATCAATGAAAGAAAAAAATCAAAATCTCGTACTAACGGAAAGTGAAGCTATTTGCATCTCAGTCGAGTCTATTTGTTCTGACTGAATGAGTCGTTGCAGTATGCAAACAGAGGGAGACTCAAATCGCAGACTGTTTTTCTTTACATTCCCCAGGAACGAATACACTACGGTACATTATTTTGACTTACACATATCTTTCCATCTATACTATTATAATAAAGCGTAAACACACACTTCTTTGTCGCCTAAGATGTCAGCAATTACGGCATATTTTTGAATAGTTCTTGTTTTTAATAAAAAGCCCTACACTTATGTCACGCTTTAGGCTATATATTTTCACGCCATTAAACTTAGGGGTAAATATTTTGGATAAAAACCGTAATGTGGGAAAGAGGCCATAAGTTGCTGCCAATATCAAGGAAGCAAGGTTGTCATGGTTTGTCATCATGTCATGTCATTTTGACATTTGCAATGGATAATTTGACACATATAAACAATAAAATAAAATTTTCATAATTTTATGCGGATGAAGTCGCACGGGAACAGCTAGTTTATAATAATGTTCATGATGTATACTATGGTTAAAGTAAATAAGATTTCCTTAAAAAATATAAACGTGAGAGCTTCATTCTTATTTTTCACAAAATGACAAGGGAAATTACACTTCTTTTAGCTACAAGTGATAGAATTGTAATAATCTTTCTCAAATTGTTATGGCTTGAAGCCAAGTCAGTCAAGATTTGACAGTTTCTGAACGTGTCATGTGATTCGTGGGACAATTGGGTTTATTGGTATTGAAATAAATCATTGCTTATCGGCTGATAAATTTATACTAATATTTTAAAGAGACAAGATTTGTAATTTTGCATGTATTTAAATAACTTAAAAACGACTACGCCGATTTCAATGTTGTTTTCACCATTAAAAAGATATCAGTGAGTAACATAGGCTACTTTTCCATTATTTTATACGCGAACGATGTCGCGAGTAACAGCTAGTTGGTGATAAAAAGCATAAACCAATACTAAAATGAAGTTGGTTTTAAGGTTATTAATACAGATATAGGTCAAAGTCTAACAACAACGCGGTCTAGGTTGCACGGGTTTATGACATAACCATTTGAAGATTAATCATCTAATGAGAACGCGAAAAGGCGAGGGAAAAAGGGATAGATACTACAAACACGTCTGGTAAAGAACGCGTCAAAGAACTTGTTTACATAATGATTCAAGTTCACAAAGCAAACTAAAACACTAACCATATTAGAAGTTTAATTACTGGCAAGAATAAAGTGTTGTGAAATTAAAAAAATAATAATTACATCGATTAAAATAACAAGACCAAAACCGAAAAGTATCATGCACTGTTTTATTTATTAAAATAGCTGTTGCCGTGCGATTTCATCAGCATAAAATTGTTTTATTATTTACATGTGGCAAATGTCAAAATTACATGTCATGACAAAACTTGGCAATCTTGCTTCCTTGATGTTGGCAGCAACTTATGGTATCTTTCCCACATTAGGGTTTTTATTCAAAATATTTACGCACTAAGTTTAATGGCGTGAAAATAAAAGCCTAGAGCGTGACGTAAGTGCAGGACTTTTTATTAAAAGAAGAATTATTCAAAAACATGCTGTTATTGCTGACATCTTAGGCAACAAAGAAGTGTGTGCTTATTATAATAGTATGCGTTTTATTATAATAGTATAGAAGTATAGATAGGGAAACTAACAACTGAGCAGGAGACCGGTTTCCATATACAAAAACTATAAAAATCCATTGCTTACCTTTATTATACTGATGATGCTAGTGACTTCTGGTCACTGTTTGCCTTCAACAGGCATTAACAGATTTACCGGATTTGAGGTGACCGAAAGCCAATGGCACTTAGCCTAAAATTCGATCCTTAACTTGTTTAAATTCCTATGCTCTTCTTCATCAGTTCCTTGTTTGATAAGGATATAAAGTGAAGAAGAAGTAGAATGTAGCATATAAATAGTCGTTTGTACTATGTGTAGTGCATCTTAAACGCTGTGATACAAGAGTATATGCTTCACAAACGATATTGAACGTTTCCGACAATGCGATACATTTGAACGTGACATAACTCGAAATTCTTAAACGATTTCCATAGCGCAAATGGAGCTTCAAATACCTAAAATTTAATGAAGGAATTTCCTAAAAAAGTGCAATATTGGCAGCTTTAACCTTTAATTCGATGCTGTCCAGTTTAAAGAACAATTATTTAAAAAAAAATCTACTTAACTTAGTTTAGAGAAAAATACGTGAGATTATAATTTTTGTGTGTTAGTAACATACAATATTTTTTTGCTTTAAAAAGTGCGTTGAAATAAGGGTTAAATTATTTAACTAATTTATAAGTATGCCATAGTTGCTTCTAAAAGTTAAATCAGTTTGGTTTCAATATTGTTTTTAAGCAATGAAACCAAATTCAACAAACATAAGTGTAACAGTGATATTTCATTGTCAAAAAACAGAGTAATTAAAACGAATCTATTTTTGTCCAGGATATGGAAGACTACGCGTATACGAGTTTTTCGACATTCGATACCACAATGAGATATATTAATAAATTATGTTTTCATTTACTCAGGTAAACTGTTAAAACAAAACATATACTTCAACGTATTAAATGGTACTTAAATTTCAGTTTCCTTTGTTTGTATGAAATGGCTCGTTTCGACACAGATAGAGTAATGCATTCATAAATCGAGCGTCATTTCACTGACCTACTTATCAACTACTTCAGCTATCTAACCGTATTTATTGTAATTTCGTATTTTTCAAAGAATTCTACTGCCGCGACACTTGTATTTTTATAAACTAACTATCGCCCGCAACTCCGTCCAATTGGGAAAAAAAACAAAGTCTATGTGTTCTTTTAGACGATCGTCTACGTCGGTGCTAAATTCCATCGAGATCCGTTGAACTGTTTTGGCTACATACTATAACAAGCAACCATCCATCCATCTAAACTTTCGCATTTATGTTATTAGTAAGAAGTAAGATTCTTCTTTGACCAAACAGGGACTACAATCATCATCATCATCATCATCATCATAATCATCATCATCATCATCTCCCCGAACTTATATTCTCCCGTAAGGTCTTCGCTACCAGGTTTTTACCTCCAGGTTCATCTATCTTCCATCTTGTGCTGGGCATCCAGTAGGTATTTTGCATATATTAGCTCGGCTGTATAGTTTAGAAATGCAAAATTTAAATGAGATAATGGAAAAAGCGACAATATAACCAACATTTACAGCTAATACCTACTTTTTATTGAATTATTTTTATTTTAATTATTTAATATAATTTTACTCCCAATGGATTGCTAACAAATTACTTCTATGTCTGTCTTTACCTTAATCAACTTGTTACTTTGGTATTATATTTTCCGATAAAATTAATTTAAATTAGATTTGATTTGATATACATACAGATAGATGAAATGACAAATGGTACAACAGATTTTTTTTATTAATACGTTTAAATATTCATAGTACTTTTTGAATACAGAAAATAATTAAAATGAAACGAAACTATTGTTTCAAATTACGATGTGATACACTTGATTTTGCAATTTATCTTAAAATAAACACGGTAAATGTTTCACTGTACGATTTCGTCTTAAATCATATAACATTATTTTGATAAAATATCTTAATCCTAATATAGCTTAAAGATGAAATAATTTTATTTTTGTACTAGTTTGAAAAAAAAGTAGCTTATAAAATTAACGCAAATGCATGTTCACTCATACAGTCACTCCAATTTTATTATAATACGAGCTGTCGCCCGTAAACTTCGGTAGCGCATAATATGCCTATCCATGTCAGCTACCCTCCAGCAACGCATATACATCATCTTCCCGAAATATGTAATTTTTATTTTGATGTTACAAACAGACGAGTGTCTGACAGAACTTTATTATATGTATAGAAGATGTAAACCTTACAATATAATATAAAAATAAATTAAAAAACTATGCTAAATTCCACTTAATTTTGAAGCTAAATAATAATGTTGACTTAATTTAAAAGCTTTCTTCGCGTAATTTGAAAGCTTTCTATTCCATCTTAAATAAGTGGTTTTAAACTCTGTGACTTTGAAGAAATTGTATATTTGAAATAAGGTTTAGATTTTACAACAAATAATGCCATTTCAATACTATTGTCAAATGACTTTGAAACCCGCGCTGCGTAAGCGACTTTACTCCGAAGCCAAAAGTATGCATAACCTTCGTAACGAGAAGTTTATTAAGACGAAATAATAATTTCTCTCAAAGGTTTAGATTAATTTGATTTAATTTAAAAGTTTACTGTTTGTTAAACTTTAAAAGTTTAGTTTTTATTCTAATTTGATTTAAGACACAGGAACAGTTAGTTACATTAACTAGAAGAAATGTAATTTAAAGAACAAAATTACTTAGTTCTATTTTGTATAAGATTTATGTCAATTTAATACGTAAGAGATGAAAACAAGCAATTAAATTGCTACTGGTCAGTCGACAGGCGTGCAATCGTCAACGCTGGAATCGGTACTTTGCGTTAATGAAGTCCGATTTATATATCCGTCGCATTGCGGTTTTTGATAGTACACAAACAACTTTACCCGATTCTCATTTTGTCCTTATTCCTTCAAAAAATGGTAAACACTAAACATTTGAAAACTGCACTAATTAAAGTGCAAAGATACATAAGTCTTTAACTATCTAAAAAATTGCTGTAACAGGTAAAAAATTTCCATCGAAGATCGATGACCATTTGTAAACTAAGGAACATTTTAATTTATAAACTAAGAAGACTGAAAAGAAATATTATTCGTGGCATATTTATATTATCATGCATACTTTTAGAAGATCCTAATAAATCACTTTACAAAATTTATTGCATCGATTCACTATGGAGTCAGGCACGAAGATGTGATGATGCCCCAGGAAGACAGCAAAAAGATGTGCTCCTAAGCTGGGGTAGTTTGCAAAGACATGAAAGAAGTCTGCACCTGGGTTATGCAGAACCTGATGCGTTCAATCGAAGATCACGGGATTCTAATCGTACTCGAGGATGCAGGGTTCTAGTAAAAGTCAAATCTCACATAACCCATAACCCGAAAAGGCTGGTCCAATTGAAAATCTTTAGATTAGACCCCCCTCCTCCAATACCAAAAGAAAAGTGTGCTAATATGTAAAAATAGTTTTAAATTCGTATATTAATTCGACGACTATAGATATATCTGGATCGACTAAAGACATCGCGTAACAGTATAGTGGAATTTTGTACAGCACACATTTCTTATTTTAATGCCTAACTTAATCCCTATTCCATCATCCTAAAAGACAAGTAACGAATTCCCCGCCTCTTATTGTGTACAGACCGCGCAGTCTATCAAAGCTATCCTTCATTTCACTGAAATGGCTCAAACAATTTGCCCGCATCAATCCTCTATCCAATTTAGTATAAGGATAATTAAGATAACGGTTAATAATAGTTAAATGTAATAGTTTGTAGTAAAATGAGCTTCACAGTAATATTATAAAGAGGAAAAGTTTGTTCGTTTGATTGTAACGAATAGGTTCAAAAACTACTAGGCCGATATTTAAAATTCTTTCACCGTTAGAAAGGTTATTTAACTGTGAGTAGGTTAGTCTATATTTTTTCATGCGGACGGAGTCGTGAGCAGAAGCTAGTATCAAGTAAAATTACACATCGCAAAACACATAGAATTATGATACGATTTTTTTAAAAAAAATCGAACAGTATTGTCATAGAAATATGACAATAGTTATAAAGCAAGCAAGACTCAATAATTCTACTCGGTAAGAAGACTATTTGTCGCAATTCGTAGATGGTCTATCACGAATATTTGTGTGACAGTTGCGAAATTTTATTCGTAATGTCATCGACAATATTTCTATGACATTTGTTGTTATACTTTACACCCGGTATTGGCACCGCACAATTCTAATACAAAGTATGTCGTAATATTACGAAAACATTATCTCGAATGTTCGCGATAAGCCATCTGTTCATTCCGGATGAATTATTTGTTACAGAATATTCGATATATCTTTGTATTAGTTGCATACAAATGTATATCCGCATACTGTTATTCAAATTTTACCTAACAATATGTTGTAAAGACACAAAGTAGTCAGGATAGCACGTGTCATGTCTTTTATTCCAGTTTTGTAAGGTGTAGATTTTTTATTTATTGAATACTAGCTTTTGCCCGCGACTCCATCCTCGTAAAATTTAAAAATAGGAATAATGAAATAAAAAATATAGCCTATATTACTCACAGAAAAATTATTTTTCTAACGATGTAAGAATTTCTAATATTGGCTCAGTAGTTTTTGAGCCTATTCATTACAATCAAACTAACAAAGTTTTTCTCTTTATAGTATTAGTATAGAAATAAGTTAATAAATTTAAAATTTATGAACGAAAAAAGTGTTTTTTTCTTCTGTTTGTTTATACATTTATAAACTAAATAAATGTTGTAATATTATTGCTATCACGTAACCTCAACAGAGTTTATGTGTTTGTGCCGTTTTGTGTATGACTAGCGATGCGGCACGGTTTCGCACGGATGAATTTTGTTTTTAAAAACACATTTGTTATATTCTGTGACTGCAAATGTATACTGAATAGTGATATGTTAACCCTTTTTTCTTTATAATCATATTTTACAAATTTAAACCCGACGTAGACAGTTTTAGATGTATTGGCTGTATTTCAAATATTATAAACACCTCGATACAGACCAATAATACTTCAGTTTCAAGTACTTTTATATTCCATTTGATAAAATACTACGGTTTGAATATTAACAAACTTCGGTTTCAAGTCAGGTAGTCCTTCTGAATAAGAAAGTCCGTTTCCTGTCTAAACTCTAACCTATTCTTTTATCGGCACTTCTGTTGGTTTGCATACGTGGCATCAGAGAATCGTTATTATTTAATATATAAAACGGTTGCGAACGTGTAGAGGCTGTTGCGATACGTGTCTAACATTTCTACACATTATCGGTTCCGTCATCAATTTTTTATATTGCCTTTGAAAGGGACTGCTCACATAATCGCCTTGTGGTTATTTTATTTGTAAACTGATGAATGTAATAAACAACGATTAAAATAAAATAATAGCTTTTGCCCGCAACTTCGTTTACGTGGAATTAAAAAGAAAAGTAAGTATGTGTTTTTCCAGACTATCCTCTACATCTTTGCCAAATTTCATCGAAATCCGTTCAGCCGTTCAGGCTACAAACCCTAACATCCATCCATCTAAACTTTCGCATTTATAATATTAGAAAAATTGCCATTGTTTCAATTATGCTAGAGTTTAAATTTTCTACGCATATAAAACTGTACACATTTCTAAATAAAATTTAATTTACTCGGGTATACACTTAAAGTAGCGTAAGATAAATTTTGTCTAATAGGCAAAAATGTCAGATACGTTGTTCTACGTATGAGCCAACAGTTTATTTCAAATATTTCTATAAATTCCTACATATCCTGTTGTAAAATATGTTGGTTGGAGAGAATTTTTAATAACTCGTTTTAGCACTACTTCATAAGCAACGATAGTTTAATTTAAGTGGCTGAAGGAACGCTGTACAAAATTTAACGTAATTCTCGGCCCCTGAAATATTGTGAACTATCTCATATCAGAGCTTAGTTTAAGAAGTAGCTTGTAAATTTAATAATTTATCTTAAGTATACTTTTTAGTTAGTGGTGTTTTCATACAAATTTCATATGGAAATTCAGTCTGCAATAAAAACGTTTATTTTTATTTAGGGTTTTATTTCATAAGTTATTTTAAAAGTTTAATTAGTATAATAGTTTGTTTTAGTTTTTATACATTATTAATACATTACTTCAAACGAAAAATGGCATTTACTAAATGAGGTTAACCATTTTATTGCAATGCTAAATGTTTCTCTCAAATTTCCTACGAGTCAGTTACACCATTAAATCTATTTTTGAAGCAAGCTTAATGCTGTTAGACTTAATTGGATTCTTTAACAACGTTTACATCGTTAGCAAGAGATAATTTGTGGTAATTTCAAAAATATGTTGTGCGTTTAATTTCTTTTATACTGTAGATTACCTCTCTTATGCACAGTTGCTCGAGTATGGCTTTTTTATATCATAAGGTGGCAAATGAGCAATCATCCACCAGAATCCGCCAAATTGGCGAAGTGACTGCTGCCCATAGACATTCGTAGCGAACGTGATCTCCATAGTCAGGACGCCCCCGTGGGCGTTATTTGAGGCTATATTGCTGATGTATACGATTACTGCGTTAAAGAATAACCATTTTTAGGACAAAAAGCTTTTACCTACGATATCCTGCGCATGAAACTAAAAAAATAGTAAGTAGATTATATGTTCTTACAGACTATGTACTACATATGTGCCAAATTTCAACGAGATCATACTCTTTGGAGATAAAATGTAACAAACATCCATCCATACAAAAACTTATAATGTCAATACTTATGATGCAACCTGCACATATCGGCGAAGAAATTCAAAGATATGTGTGAAGTCAACCAACCCGCACTTGGCCAGCGTGGTTGACTATGGCCTAGTCACCCCATATTAGGGTAGGCTCCGAGCCCCTCGGTGGGGACGTATGGTGAGCTGGTTGAGCTGGGAAATTCAACAAATTAGGCAATGCCGGCATAATACAGTACATAATTTTGTTATTCTTCAAATGCTACAATGTTCAATTCAGACGAACTATCTGAAAATGGAAAATAACATCATTGGAAAGTTAACTGTGACTAACTTCCGATTAGTCAGAATGTCAGGACAGTTTTAGCAGTGCTCGTATAATTGCTACGTAGGAGTTACATCACAACTTAACCATAATAGACTAGATTTTGCCCGCGACTCCGAATGTAATTAAGAAAAAAGTAAGTAACCTAAGTGTTATTCTTGAATGTCCTTTATAACTATGCCTGATTTCAAAAAGGGACAAAACTACAAGCCAATAGCAGCAAAGCAGCAGTGGTAACGATAATTACCAGCCAATAGAAAAGGCTTTCTTTTTTATTTGAGCATTTGAATTTTGACATTTGCAAATTAAAGTTTTGTGGAATGTAAAAAAGAAAATAAAGTTTTTATAACATTTGGATCCGCACGACAATAGGTAGTTTAATATAACTAATGAAATACCGGGCTTCAGCTAAGAAGCAGTTCAGCGTTCAGGGAATTAATTAAGGTTGCATTGTCCCCTTTGTTGCCAGTTTAGTTCCAGGAAACGATCCTTCTTAATTGACACGACTCAGGTGTGTACCGTCTCAAATGTGTAACATACTATTTTCTTGTCTAATTTACTAGTAAAATTCCTTTCATTTCTTTTGCTATTTATTTAGTTTTCTTTACTTTTTATTAAGGATTTTGGTTTCTTTTTGGTATCAAAATAATCCTCTTTACACATTAAGCTTTTTTTCGTAAAATGTGTTGTAAACAGATTTCAAATGATGAATAAGGTATCAAGGGAAACCGTGGCGCGACATTAATCTTTAAATATTATATTTCTATGTTAAATATTGTTATTTAAATATTATTTACCTTAACAAATACTAAGTAATTAAAAAAACTGTACTGCTGTATCATGATGGCAACTCTGATAACGCCATATTCCTCAAAATCTATGCAACCGTAGTCTGGATGAAAAAATAGAGCAAAAACACACTATTTTTGTTCACAATAGATTCGACTTACGTAACTAGGCTCCGTTCTATATCCCAGCCAATAACTGACGGTACGGACTTTAAAGGCTTATCCATAACGCAACAAGGATTTTCGAACCGTAGGTAGAATGCACACCATTACGAACTTCCACTTGGATAGCATATTGAACTAGAAAATTCTTTTGTTTTAGTTAGGCAATTTGCACTATTTTTCGCAATAATAAAATACAGTTTATTTCACAATCAAAAGTCGATTAAAGATAAACAAAGCGAACGCTGGCGAACGCAATGTCGGATATCTATAGGCAGCGTTGCTACTTCGAAATTCAGAAGGTGGCTTGTTCGTTTGCCACTTTATAGTATAAAAAACACATTGTATTCACGAGATGGTAAATCATCTTCGTTATTTGTATTTTGAAACATGTAATTTAAACGACTTTATCGCGAACTCGCAAATGCGTTTGGTAAGAGCTTGTTTGTAATTTTACTTCTGGTTTTACTAACATCTGCGTTTAATGGTCAAAAATGTGATCTGGTTTTACAGCCCGGGTTTATTTTACGATCATATAAGAATATTTTATGTATTCATGTTAAGATTAAACGATTATCTGCACTTAACGGCTATCCCTTCAGTAGCATAAAGGGTTTAGTTTTTTTAAATATATATTTTTTCCAAGTTACATACAATTAGGAATCATAATTGTAATAAAAGATTCACTTAATAAATCAAATTCCGGAAGAGTGAAAACTTTAGATCCAATTCATTTCTTTTTTAGGAAGGAATGAGATTTTGTAGATAAAAAATCTTGAAAACAGCTTAAAAACAAACGCAACGCAAAGAAAAATATTTATAGCACCTGTCAGAACATATCTGCAAACAAAAAGACGTGTGTAAAGTTATCCATTCAACACATTTGCAATTGTGGTCAACTACAGCCCAGTACCCTTAAAGTACTTAGCCTCAAGCCTTTCGCTGGAGACGTACAAGCTAACAATAGAAAAAGAATTTATCATGTGGAATGTATCTGTCGTAGTGGTAATGACGTCATTACGTAACACGCCCGATTCGTTTCCGCATCATATCACATATATCAAGCGAATTTTCAACGTGAACGCATTTGCATAGTAATTTATCGGCAAATAGCTCTCAACTGGAGTGCAAGACGTGAGAGAATCTTTAATAAATGTGCAAGTACTAAGTTGAATTGAACGCGACGTGTGCGGTTATTTCCACAACTTCATTTGCATTTTATTAAACTCCTAGTTTCCAAGAATTGTAATTGTACAACACTATTTATTCATTTTATGAATACAGGAACTGAATTAAAATACTGTCAAGGTAACAAAAACAACAATATACATTTGTGGAGTAAGATGTCAGCAATCACAGCATATTTTTGAATAATTATTTTTTTCATAAAAAGCCCTACACTTACGTCACGCTTTAGGCTATATATTTTCACGCTATTAAACTTATGGGTTAAATAAATTGTATAAAAACCCTAATGTGGGAAAGGGACCATAAGCTACAAGCTGCCAACATCAAGGAAGTAAGTTTACAATGGTTTGTGATCATGTCATTTTGACATTTGCAATTGATAATTTGACAAATATAAACAATAAATTTATAATTTCATGCGGATGAAGCCGCACGCGAACAGTTAGTTTTAAATAAAACTTCTAGTAAACATTTTTCAGAACGCCTTGTCGTAGTTTTGAACTATTCTGATAATTACAGGAGAAATATTAACATTGATTTTTATTGACAGAGAAGATAGAAAAATTGTGAAAACAAAATATTGCCAGGGCGAGCAAAAACAGTTCTCCACTATCCAAAAATGTTTACAGTTTTGTGGTATTTAAATTCGGGCACTGAAATTTCAATTTATTTCTACATGTGTTTTTTATCGCAAAAAAATCTATTTTACACAAAAAAACTATATGATTTAATTTCAATATTATTTAATTTTATTTGTAACGCCATATGTTAGAAAATTAGGAAACCAATAAAAAATCTATAATATCCCATATTAATATTATTTCTTACGTATGTCTTCGTAGATCATAGATTAGTTGGATGAGAATTATAAGTGGACAATTAAGATATAGAATTTATCACAATTAGAGCACTGTAAAGTGCTTGATGCATTTGTGTTTTTTCAAAATATAGAAATGTCTTAAGAAATAAGAAAAAGAGTGAGCTCGTTCTATTCGATTTTTTATTGTTGAAGATTAGACGAAGCGAATACGGATGAAGAAAAAAATTTAAACAAAAGTTTCTTCCCGTTGCTGTTCTTTAGACTTTTGTAACCTGTTGGATGAAAGCAAGTTTCTTTATTTGAAGAAAGAGCAATTCAACTGTATTTTACACAAATGGAACAAATTAAATCCTTTATTACTTTATATTGACTGTTCTTATCATTGTAAATTACTATAGGTAATAGTTTATAAATAATTAAATGCAATTTTAATTATTCCGTAATATATCTACATCACGTTAATATCAAAACATTTTTTGGTGTAATTATTTGTTGAACACTGACAATTTATATGTATATAAAGTAATAATAATAGGTTTTCATTTATTTCATTTATTAAGATAAACCAACAGGATTCAATTATGACGCATACATTTTTACACAATACAATAAGTAACATGCAGATAATTTGTCCTATTTATAGGTTTACACGACATACATAGAAAAATATACAACAACTACAACAACAGTAACAACAGTAAGTTAATAAATAAATAAAATGTTATTGAGCGGATACAATACAAATAATACCTATCGTTCTTAGTCTATAGTTATTAGGTTTTTATTTTATTTAAAAAGGTCTCATCAAAGTTAAAACGATTTTAGAAATGACGTATTTTAAATGTTAGTTTGCCCCAGCTATATGGCAACATTTTTTGTAACACCTGTTTTCGTTTATTAATACAAATGTTATCATGTTATTGATCTGTGCATAAATAACTTAACAGCAGTCACAAAATTGACCTACATTTTATGCTCAAGCAATTTCGTGTCATACAGCCAATATGCTATAAATTTTTATAGTTATTGCCTGCCTCATATTAGTTAAGCAACCAAATTATGTAGATTGAAATCGATATCCGGGATTATCGTATTCATTTAGGCTTGTTGACAGACTGCAAGCAATCCGTGTGCAGAAAAGATTAGGTTAAACAAAGAAATGTTTTCTGACCGTGGGTTTCGACTGCCGAAACATTTGTTTTTCTTGTTCTTCTTGTTCGAACTTGTGTTTTTCGATTTTCTTATCTACACTATTATAATAAAGCGTAAACACATACTTCTGTGTTGCCTAAGATGTGAGGAATTACAGCATATTTTTGAATAATTCCTTTGTTAATAAAAAGCCCTACACTTACGTTACGCTTTAGGATATATATTTTCACGCCATTAAACTTAGGTAGTAAATATTTTGGACAAAAACCCTAATGTGGGAAAGGGACCATAAACTACAAGCTACCAACATCAAGGAAGCAAGGTTGTCATTTATGCATTTGAATTTTGACATTTGACAAATATAAACAATAAAATAAAGTGATTATAATTTCATGCGGATGAAGCCGCACAGGAACAGCTAGTTTCGTATATATTTACATTTATTCAACGTTCTTACAGCGAAGGAATTGTGATGCAACCTGTACATATCGGCAAAGAAATTAAAATACATATATGAAGTCGATCAACTCACGTTGGACCAGTGTGACCAACTATTGCCCAGTCAACCCTAACTAACGGTAGACTCCGAGACAACAGTGGGAACATAGAGTAAGCTCATTACGATGAACATATATTTTAAGTCTTAATATAATATAGAAATAGATATAAAAAAAAATAACATATTTAGGGTATCTATCATAATTCATTTGTGATAAATGCGCGATGTGGTACCAAAATATGCTTTTATTTAATCTCCTATATCAACGGTTACTGAGGGATATTGTGGCTGGATGCATCGCAAATTCATTTTGAATTATGAAGTTAAAGCGATTACATTTTTAATACGTTTTACGTCCAACCTAAAATAAAATGGTGATAGATTTTTGGAATTAGTAAAGAAAATAAGAAGAATTTAAAAAGTACATTGTTAAAATAAGTAAAACAAATGTTTGGTTTATAAAAGTAAAAATATGTCAAGAGTTCTTAAGTTGTAATAATAACTGGTTTTTGAGCGATAACTCTCGTTGATAAGTTTTCGTGAATTCATTGACCTAAATAAAATTCATTGGTCAACGGAAAAGAAATTTTCGTAAACAAACTTTAAAAAAAATTCAGTTTAATTCTTTTTTTTACAAAAAAAAAATAATGGATCTTGTTTATGTAAGAACTAAAACAAGAGAAGAAATAATGTATATAGCGAAATTATTAATGAGAAATCGTAGAGCAATACAATTTTAAATATATTTTTATGCAATACAGGCTTTCGCCCGGGACTCCGTTCGAGTGGTGTTAAAAAAAGTGAGTAGCCTACGTGTTCTTCCAGACTTTCTCTATATCTATACCAAATTCCATGGAAATCCGTTCAGCCGTCAAGGCTACAGACTCTAACAAACATCCATACATCCATCTAAACTATCCCATTTATAATATTAGCATGTGATATACATTTCTTATTAAGTTATACTAATTAGCGTAAACTGAAGCTTAAGCACTTCACGTGTACTGCAAGCTCTTGGTTCGAATTCCGCCATGTACCGCTGTGTGTCTATTTCCATATTATATATTCCATATATATTTATATGATTTATATTACTCTCAACAATGTTAAATAGATTATGAAATCTGTTCTCATGAAATACATTTACTTGTGGCGAGAATAATAACTTATAATTAAAACGTGTAAAGCACAGACGTATGAAATTAATTATTTTTAAATTTAATTAAGGCCAGTTCTTTCATTACGCTGTTTTATTTATAAATTAAACATAAAAATGAGCAGCCTTATCTGTTTAAAATCCTACGAATGAATCGCTATCATACTTCTGATGTTAACTCAGCTGATATGTAATTTACTATGGATTTTGAATTATTCGAATATATTTTTTACGTTTCAGTAGATCTACCAAATAGCTGATATTAAAAATGTACTTTAAAATATTAAAATTCAACATAAAACTAGAGTTTGAAACGTATCTGCCGTTTTTTCTTGTTTTTGCAGTAGTCTGCGTTATTTTAAAGTATAGTCTATGTTAACATAAAGCATTTTAATAATATTTTACGCTACATAACCCGTATTTCGTTATTTCCAAACGATTACAGATAATAAAGATATCTTATATTATAAATGCAAAAGTTTAGATGTATGGATGGATGTTTGTTTTTACGTATCATCACAACGGCTGAACGGATCTGGCTGAAATTTAGCACATATGTAGAACATAGTCTGGAGGAAGAAATAAGTTACTATGAAAGTTTTTTTTAAATACCGCGCAGCCAAAGTGGCAGGCGACCGCTACTTTGTTATAAATATTTGTATATATATGAGTTTTAATATATTTTAACCATATTTTACATAAATATATTAAGATAACGTAAAGTTATCCTACATATAAGGTAAGAAGACAAGTTTTCGTTGTAAGAATAATAAAAAGCCCGTAACCCAAGTAAAATTTTCTCAGCTTGTTTCACGTTGCACGAATACGTGACTTTCAAAATATACACAAAGGCTTTTAGAGGAAGTGCGTGGTTTGGAACTTATGTTTATACAATTTGTATTATATTACATGAAGTAACTGTTAAGCAAAGTAAGTAAAGCAGCCTATATGTTCTTGAAAACTATCTTCTATAGCTATACCAAATTACAGCGAAATCCGTTCAGCAGTTTAGGCTACAAACTCTAACAAACATCTATCCATCTAAACTTTCGCATTTGTAATATTAGTTTTAGTATGAATACACTAATCTTTTCTGATTTTCGTGTAATTTTCGTCACTTCGTCACTCGCTCGGAGTAATCGGACGTATGTATTGAAAGTTTTTCGTTTACATTTATTAAAAATGGCTGCATGACTAAACAACGTGGTTCAAAATAAATAACAATCAATTTCACAGTCACGTTTCGCGTTTAAATAACTGTGGATGTGGATAAAGGCGAACAATTTATCTCTATGCCGTTTTACCGATTGCGGTTTTAAAAGTGAAATGGATTATACTCTATTGTGTGATTTAATTGTTAACATTTCGTTAAATAAACATATTTTCCAGTATTAGGTAAAGAATCACACAGAATTAAATGTTTTACATAAAAAGAAACCGTGTTAATAATGTTATACTTTTTTCTAACATGTAATAATTCAGAAGAGTAAGATGTACCAAACAGGTTTCAGTTCAAATGAATGAAGATGACAGAAACTCAAAAAAGAAGTAAAACAAGGACGCATATGGCAAAGCAATGCAAATAGGAAATACGAGCTCTGCCTCCAGAGATTCAATGTGTGTCGAACCATTTGCTATTTCAAGTAGAATATTTAGAAACTATAAATAGTTACTTATCGTAAATATTTCAACTGTAATAAGTCGAAGGCAAACAATCGCTGAATCTCACTAATATCAATACGAAAGTTGAGATGGAAGGATGCTTGTTAGTTTTTAGCTTAAATTGCTGAACGGATTTTGATGAAATTTGCCATAGATGTAGAGGATAGCCCGAGAGAACACATAGGGTACTGACTTTTGTTTTTTTTAGTCCACATGGACGTTGTCGCGGGCGAAAGCTTATATATAAATACCTGATCCTGACATTTGTAATGCCATAGTAAAAAATAACTTAAAAATTCTTAATTTCGATCCAGAATAAATAGAAAAAATAATATACAAATAATCGGATGGAATTCTGCACACGGATTGGGCTATAAATTTAAACAGGTCGCTGATTTCACGTGCATTTTCATGAAAATTGTATCGGTCCGCTTGCAGTCTGGTACACCGAGCCAGCCAGTTAAAATAACCAACGCTAATGGACCGAATATTGTCTGTTACAAAGTAAAGGGATGTAGTTTCGTAATACAAATTGTTACGAAATTATATCGGTGTAGTAACTCGCCGATGACGTGTACAGTAATTTAAAAATAATACATGTAAATCGAACGATCTATCAATTGTCAAAATCTATTTCGTACTCGGATACGTTGTTTAATGCTATATGAATAGGTCACTTACCACTTAAAAGTAAGGACACCTAGTAAATACATCTGATAAAAGTCTGTTTCAGTAAAACTACTTCATTATTGTTTAAAATGATTATTAATATTGGGAAGATTCGTTGATTTTACCCGTTTTCTAAAAAAAAACTCAAAAGTGAAAATTTTTATTTTTTTACTTCTGAGTTTTTTGGAATGTGGAATGGAATGCGTTTTTTCTAGTAGAGAATTTATTAAATATATTTGGAATAAATAAATAAAAAGCCAAAATGATATCTGGTTTTACGACAAGGAGTCGACAAATGCCAATAATCTGTCTACAATTGTGCTGTACAAATGTATTTTGCATTGTTACACAAACAATAAACGTAGCATTCTTCCTTTGTTATATAAAATGATTTTAATTAAAGAAAGTACTGGAAATACGTAAACTTGAAGATACTAGCAACTTAGTGGCACAAAAGACTACGACATATACGCTTTCATATTTACAAAGTGAAATATCATAGACAAAACAAACATTCGTATCTCATATTGCTCACTTTTGTTTACTTAATTCTTATTATTTTTGCGAAAGAAGCTTTAGTCAAAGACGTTTTATGGCAAATAATATCTGTAGATGTAAAGGTTATGTTTGTAAACAGGTCAAAGCTTGGAAACCCAAACTTGCTAATTCTTTTGATTGCTTTTAACTGTTGATACTGGTCTCGTCTCCACTAAAATGTTTGTAAAAATAAATTTTCTCCGTATAGAAAATGACAGTGTAGAGAATTTTGCACAGGTGTTTCTGTGATAGAATATTGTGAATGTTTTAGTTTCAAAATTACAATTTGAAATGTACAAAATGTTTGATGTTTTAAAACATGGACGTGTATCGCTGAATAATAGTTTGGTTTTGATATGGGTCAGGTATACTTTAATAAACATAGGCGATTCGGATGATATTTCACTTTGTACAGAGACAATGTATGTATTAAAAAACGAAAATTCTCCTCGATTCATTTTTTTTAAGAAAACCTTTAAAATGTTTGTGATTTCAGAAACCAATATTGAGTGCTTATATTCGCATTTTTTTTTGTCAAAGTACAAGGTTATTCAAATATGCATTTATATATTTTAATCTTTGAATAGTAGTAGTATGAAAGATAAATTATAATATTTGAATCTCTTATACCTTATGGTTATTTATAAGGTGGATGGCAAAGATATCAAATAGAAAGCACGTAAAAACACCATACAATTGTTGTTTTCTTTGCTAATTGCAAGTGAGTAGATTAATGGTAGTAAAGCTGTATTTGTTTGTATTTATCCATTATTATTATGTTTCAATTTCATCCTTACATGCTAGATGAATATTACAAAATTTACTGCAACCTTTAATCTTCGTTTGTTGAAAATGTATGTTTACTGATGGTACGGGATTAAATATGGAAAACAATAGTTTGCACCCCACCCGCACCCGTGAGGAAAAACGCTGCGCTTGGTTGAATTAAGCTATTTATATTTCATTATAACAAAACAAATATTTTGCATACTACAAAATAATCTGTAAAACCTTTTGTATACTCTTTTCCTCTTTTTCATTTGTACAATTAAACATTTAATAGAAATATCTAACCTGATTGAGGTTACATACTAAAATAAGAAAGATTTCTTTTTCGCTTGCAGAATGTTGCCAATACTCTAGTTATTAGACAAAGGATTTATAATAAAATATTAAGAATGAAATAGATATTTCATTTATGGTTTACTAGTTTTCGCCCGCGGCTCCATCCGCGTGTAATTAAAAAAAAACAAAAGTGAGTAGCCTATGTGTTTCTCCAGGCTATCCTCTACCTCTATACCAAATTTCTTTGAAATCCGTTCAGCCGTTTAGGCTACAAACCCTAACAAAGATCCATCTTCCCAGGCATATAACTTCCACATTTATAATATTATTATAGTATGAAGTAGTTTCTTTGTTTTGACGTCATTCTTGTGCTCACATGCCAAATTATACATAAAATATGCTCAGTAATGTCTCGTGAACGCAAAATGCCTCTAATGCGTCTTGTTGTATTACCATAATTTTCTTTTCAGTGATTTTTGATGTCTTTTATGGAATATCATGATGCAGCGTACATTAAAAATGAAATATAACCCTTATTATTGATAACATAACAAAAAAAATACATTTCGGTCATTAAACCCGAAAATTGTGATTTTATTTGTTGAGATTGAAATTTTATTTTTCTATTGTCTCTTTCCTTGTTTACAAAAACTTCAAAACTAAGAACAACTTGTGAGCGCAATCAAGAATGTCAACACATATTTCGAATAATTACTAATTCAAAGAACAAACTTTTGGTAGGAAATATATCAAATATTAATGACGTCTATAATTCTAAGGTAAACTTTAAAATCAAAAGGAACCAATGTTTCTTTAAGAATACTTTATAAAACCAATCTTTTATGGTATAAAAGATTTTTCAAAGTATTAAAATGAAGGTGCTAAGTACGTGTCGTAGAAAACTGTCGATTGACTGCTAAACCACTAGCTGTCGCCCGCGACTTTGTCAGCTCGGATATATAATAAAAAAAACCTAAGTACTACCGTCCAATAAAACTATTTAAAACAAAGATAAAATCGGTTTATTCGTTTTGAAGATTATTCGGTAGAAACGCGGATTTGACAGACAGACAGACAAAAAATTTAATAGTAGTGATTGCTCCTTTACTATATTTATAGTTGAGTAACCGTATTCTCTATTATAAAATAAATAGTATCATGTTATTCGTAAACATTAATGGAAAATGGAAATTGATTTCATTCTGCGTCATCCAATCGAAAAATTAATAGCATATCTATATGAATCTCCAACTGGTCAATACGGATTTCTCCGTAACAAGTAATAAATTTTTTAAAGCCCGTTGATTTCTATCCTTTCTCCGATTGACCTTTGTTATTTTTGTGCAGTTATTTTAAAACCCCAGCGACACGGGCAGATGACGGCTAGTTTCAGGATGTTTTTTTTTATTTCAATATTTGTAAATATTAAAAACATTTTTGAATAGTTCAAAAGGCTTGGGGTTATTTGTTTTTTGTACATTTTTTGAGAAATTTAAAGATTTGAAAGCAGAAACATTTTATAACCGTTTTTTAACGTTTATATTTCTTTTATGTGAATTATACAATTAAAATGAAACAGTTTTAGTTTAACATTGCATCACAATTGGAGAACAGAGAATTTCCCAACGTTTTAACAAATTTATCGCTCGAATAGAGTCAAATACTGAGTACAAATTTATCTTCCGCATAAGACGTTGAATTTACTGTAGTAATATTGTTAGAATCGGAAGCTAAGAGCCGATCAGTACATTCTCACGGTTAATGATAACGTTTATGTCATGGACACCACTGTTACGGCTGATGTACAGCACAGCACAGAACAGCAAAGGAGACCACAGCATGGTCATACGGCATACAACGTTAAAGGACGGTACAATACGTCATACTATCCAATATAACTAGCTTTTGTTCGCGACTTCGGCCGCGGAGAATTAAAAAAAATACTATACATTTGTCGACTAAGTTAGTGATAATGTAGCGTCCTAATGGTAAAATAATTATTGAAAGCGGTCCAGTTTTTTTTTAATTATTATAGTATATAAAACTACAAACATTTCATATTTATAACATTAGTTAAGTTATTATTAAGTTATTACGATAATTAGAACAGATTAAGTAAAATAAAAAAAATGAATTGTTATTGGATTGCATAGTAAAGATAAAGATTAAAAAATGTTGTTACAACTAAACTGTAAAAGGTAAATCATAATGCTATTAAAACCTTTTTAAAAGTCTATGTTATAACAGTTTGCACGAAGACTTTGTTCAGCTATTCTGCTGCAATTAACGGACATAAGCTATTAAGAAACTCCAAGAACACAAATGAATGAAGTTAGTTAATCCGAGAAAACTTAGCTGAAACTTGGTGCATCCACTTACAAACATTACTTTAAAGACAATGGATTTTTATATCGACTTTTATTTATATTGTGTAACTTACCGCTATTATTTCGGCAAATACTTTGACTTGAAACTGTACTGTGCTCACTGGACTGGAAAATATTTATGATTTGCAAAACAACCATCAGCAAGGAGGTGTTACCAACATTCTTGTCAACAACAAAGTGCTATCAACTTGGACTTTTATAATAAAAGTCAATACAACAACCGTATTCATTGTCTCCAATAACCAGGCATTTTAGTACAACGGAAATGAGGTATTTAACAATTGTACTAGTCGTCACCTGCGACTTTATGAGTCAACCCGAGACTGTCTGATGATAAACATCCATCCAAATAATCGCATTTACAATATTTGTATATACACATTTTAGCCAATTTAGCTTTTAGAATGAAATCCAAGTTTTTAACTTAAGTAAAAATTAAATTCATTCACAATTTCTTTAAATTATCTTTATTAAAAAAATGACGAGTGGCCAAATCATTTGTCAAAAGTTTTATCCTAGCCTGCATATATATAATTCCCTCTCTTAGCCCTTGAGAGAGGAGCTAGAGAATAAAGGCATTGTTTGGCGTTCAGCCATACCGTTGTTCGCGTGTGATGAATATTTTAAACAGGTTACACACACAATATCATGGATATTGTAGGAAATTATTTTAAAATGCACCACAGGAATGACGTTTATATCACCTACTCTACAGTGAGCTTTAGTAACAACGCAGTAGAACTAATAGTTAATAAAAAAAAATGTGTCTGCACTCTAATGCCACTTGAAATAAGAATCGTATAAAAAAGATTATACGAGGTTAATCTGTTAAATTACTTACTTTCTGCCTCGCACAGCTGCGTTGTGGAACGGTCTGTCCTCGGCGATATTTCCAAAACAATACGACTTAGTGTCCTTTAAGTAGCGAGCCTATCATTTCCTCAAAGGCCAGCAACGCATCTGTGTTTTCTCTGGTGTTACGGATGACCATGGGCGTCGTTGACCACCTCTGTGTTCTCGCCGCTTGTTTGACCCCTTTTATTATAATACTAGGTGTTCCCGTGCGGCTTCATCCGCATGGAATTATGAAGAATTTATTTTATTGTTTACATTTGTCAAATTATCAATAGCAAATGTCAAAATGACAAGACATGACCTTGGCAATCTTGTTTCCTTGATGTTGGCAGCAACTTATGGTATGTTTCCCACATTAGGGTTTTATCCAAAATATTTACCCCCTAAGTTAATGGCGTAAAAATATATAGCCTAAAGCGTGACGTAAGTGCAGAGCTTTTTATTAAGAAAAGGAATTTTTCAAAAATAAGTTGTAATGGCTGACATCTTAGGCAACAAAGAAGTGTGTGTTTACGCTTTATTATAATAGTATAGATAGATAATACATAATATACTGATATTTTATATCGAAGTTGAAAAACAAATGGTTTATATGCATGTGTTTAATATATGGAGGTTAACCACAATGTAATTTATTTGTGCACATACACAAAAACGTACGATGCAACGTACACGTACACAAATTAAAACCTAACACAAGACAATACGAAACAATGTAAACAAAGAAAACACGTAAACAAAATGGCGGGTGAGAGGGCAAACGAGCGAGGTGTCAGCACAGTGTAGCAGCGCGAGGCGACTGTTGGCCGGCCGGCGCGGCGCGGTGCATGATTTGCAGTTGCACGTTGTGCGTACGCGCCGCGGGCGGCGCTCTGCAGCGCGTTGAAATTATATAGTGTGAATGTGGAGTGTGCGTGTCTGTCTGTATGTATAAAGTTTTGCCATATAAAATATATAAATTGAAATGTGTTTGTGAGTTGTGAATGTTTATGTGTGAATGGGTGAATGTAATATTATAAATAAATGATAAATAAATAAATGTAGTGTAATATATAAATAAATAAATAAAGTACACTACAAATAAATTGTCCCCAAGTATAAATAATGGTTAGTAAATGAGTTAGAACCTTGTCGTAACAGATCATTACCCTTCTATTGTAAATTTTGCGTTGAAAAGCAAGTAATGACTAAGGGGTCGTCAAAATGGATTTTAGGTGTATTGTCTAAATTTCAAGCGAGTCTGTTCTGTTAAAAATTATTATACGCACTATAGCTTATTATTTGAATGTTTTAATAAAATGTTTAAGACCACAGATTAAAAAACAACTACTAATTACAATGCATTTTTTTATATTATTTTCTAGTTTAGAATAGTACAGTATCTACGTAATTTCAATGTAAAGATCAATAGTAATGATAATTCTCCTGCAATTCAAGCTCCCGGGCAATGCCAGTGGCACACGTAGCGTAGATCTGTGCCAAAGACAACCGCACCAGTCGACAGTCTGGCGCCTCTCACCCTTCAATACTCTATCACTTCAAGCGCTTAAAGCAGCTTTCATTATACATTAATAAAGCTAACTAATAAATGTTTTTGGAAACCACATAATTGTAGATCACTTCATGACTAAATATTTTTAAACTGGAACCCTTATCGTTAAAATTTAATGTCATTATTGCTAATTTTTACTCGTTAATTGCAAAACTACCTTTTTTAATAAAAAAAAAGGTAGCAAAGAGCAGCGGGAACACCGAGTTGATCAGCGACACCCATAAACATCCGCAACACCAGAAGAACTACAGATGCATTGCCGATCTTTGAGGAATCCTATAAAATGACTTCCTTTAAACTTCTACTAAAAGTCAAATCTTAAATTCAAAGATTAAAAATTAAATAATAGTCGGTGGCTTTAAGCGCTTGATTCGCTGATTCGCTCGTGCACCGGTATTGTTTGTTCTGGCTGAATAAGTCGTCGCAGTGAGCAAACAGGGGGCGGCCGATCTGAACTTGCATTTCCTTACACATCCGCACCAGATATAAACGTTTCTTAGATAAATAGAAGAAAGTATTTTCATACAAAGAAATACTAATGAAAACATTTAAAGAATATAAAAAGCTGTACTTACATCAGTGTAAATTTCTCAAACGAACCCCTTTAGAGGGTTATGTCAAAGTTTTGTGTTTAGAGTTGATCGAACTGTTTCGTGTTGTTAGGATATATTTGTATGCATTCTCATCATCACCTCCCCTGCCTTATCCTACTCCCCTAGGGTCGGCGCACCGGGTTTTCGTTCTCCAAATAACTCTATCATCCGTCATCTCAGTCATCACTCCCTTCTTGATCAGGTCACCTTTCACGCAATCCATCCATCTCTTTCTAGGTCTACCTCTACCGGTGTACCCCTCCACATTTATATGCATTCTGTATTTCTATGATTTGATTTTTTATAAAACTGATGAAGAATCTAACCCACGTTTACTCGTTTAAAGTTATAGGTAAGCCACAAATTGTATAAATAGGAAATTACAAATAATTAAATAATTATTTCTTCCATGTCGCAACTTCATCAAGTAAAAAATTAACTTTAGTTTTAACATTCAAAGATTCATATTATTACGCATAAAGATCTTCTAATCTCTGATTGAAAACGGATAAATTAATCATTTATTCTTGTTTGATCCATCTCTATGGTAGACAATCGCATTCGCTCCGTTAGATATCTACTGAGAATATTTGACAATGGAGTTATCTCTAAGGGTAAGGAGAAATCTAAGGCCATCAGTACACGAAATGCATAGAATTTAAGGTATTGATTGCAATCACCAGCTGATGTTCACCATACACGAACCAATAGAGACAAAAACGGAGTAACTGATTGTGAACTATACATATTTAAAACAGTAAAAAAGACATTCGTCGTATTACTGCATTTTGTTACAAAATGTTATTTTGAAATATTGTAGTTATGTAGAGGATAGCTTGGGTTTAGTAGAACACATAGGCTACTTACTTTTATTTTTTAATTCCACGCGAACGGAGCCGCGGGCGGAAGTGTCTTATAGACTCTAGTTCATGGCTCGCTTCGAATCCAATCAACTCCGAGAAAACAAAACTTAAGCACAGAGTTAACTTCTTCCCGCTTACTTTTCTACAATAGTGTTTGACTTTTAATTGTAGGTACATAGTAATAATATGCTTTAAACTGCTGTAAACCTCTTTAGTCTTACGAGGTGAAATTCCAATTCGCTAGTCATTATGTAAGTTTCATTGTAATAGTTTTGTTTGCCCTTATACCTGTATTATAACTAAGAATATAATTATGTATGGTAAGATTATTTATAGCAAAAACATTTTTGCAAATTCCAACAGAATTATTTTTTCTTTCGAATTTTCCCCTATCTGTGTAAGCATGCTCTCTTCTCATACTACCCTTGTATTGTTGTACCCTATATGTAACTTAAGTATGTTTAGATTCACCTGAAAATGTATCTTTTTAAGATTAAATGTGACAATTCATTATCTCCGTATTAATAAAATGGTCATAATAATAATAAGTAAAATATTGCTAGTTAACGAGCCTTTCTATTGTTAAGAGAACACGAAAGAGCTATCAAATACTTTTCTAGATTAACGTTTTACTCCACTTTCACAACAGATATCAATTTCCTTTCTACCGTCGAACAATCAGGCCGCAACAATACAAAAGGCTCTTCTGAAATAGCTTAGTGTAAATGAGTATAAAACGATGGCTCCGTACTACTTAAAACAAACAACCATTTATATAAAGTGAGTAAATAAAACGGTGCCTTTGAACAACTTTTAATTTGTATTTGAAATGAAAATGTCAATGGACATTAACTGGAGCTTTTTAAAATAAAAGAGGTTTGTTTTCTTATTACCTTAACAGATAATTTTGTCTTAGTTATTATAATAATTTACAGCTGGGCACCACCTTTCACTAAACTATCAACTATTGTGCGATTGTCGATTGTTCTGCAGCCAATTTAACTGTTTAGTTGAACAACTAAAAATCAAATGGTGTGAGTTAATATAACCTCACAAGAATCAAAGCACGACTAAACTGTCCTGCGATCAAAAGATCAAAAGCACTTCCTTTTTTTTCGGAATGAGTGGAATAACAGCGGCAGCCGAAACCTACATTTTCTTATACTAACGGTTTGCTAGTTACTTCTGTCTATAATAAAAAATGTACGTAAGATATTTTAGTTAGACGTCGATAACACCTGACTGTTACAAAGTCGAGATGAAAATGAAGTAACACAGAGTAGTAACAGCTAAAATTTCTGATTGTCTATTGTGAACCTTAGAGGAATCTGAGCCTTAGAGGAAATCCAATGTAACCGATATTCTGTCTAATTAAATCTTGTTTCTATTTACTGACGTTAATTGTTTGCATATTCTGTGATATTTTAAATTTTAACTTTTTAAATATATTTTACAATATAAATGTACGTTTTAAATTACCTTAAAGTACTTTATCTTGAACGTGTTCTCAGTTTCTAATTTTCCAAATGCGAGGAAATAAATAGCTACTATAAAACCTTATGGCCGGGTCTTTCTTCCTCGAGGAATAGCAATTTCTGTCTTTGTTGCAATATATGTTCAATGTTCTTCAAGTAGAGATGCCATTTATTTTAAATTTCTCAATCTTTTATATGTTTTATTTCTTAACTATTGTTTCCATTCCAAACTCTTATAGTTAGTAACAAAGTATGCAAATTAATTTAATTAATTACTGAAATTAAAAACATTACTAATAATGTTCACTAAATTACTTTAAATGAAAAAAAATAATGTACGCAAAACACTAAACAGTTTTTATAGCGTGGTAAAGTTTTTTCATGGTTAAAATTGAAATTTAAAAGTACGTCGATTTCTTATTTTTCTTCTGATAAAATTTTTCAATCGTAACTTAGCAGTGATGGCGGTTAAAATGTAGCTTAAAGGAGCGAACAACTTGCAAACAACCTACTTTCCGTTAAGAGCCTTTGTATGTGTCACCGATAAATCGTTGACACCGCCCGTTTGAAATTTGCCTAGGAAGGTCGTAAATATACACGGCAAATTACATTATGAATAGTATTCACAAATTGACGTTTAAAATTATATTTTGTTTTTTTTTTTTTTAATTAAAGCTATCTTTTTCTAAACAGCCATATAACGTATGACACTCTAGCGGATCCCGATATCGGTTCAAATACCTATATAATATCACTTGACAAATTGCTGAAATATAAATTGACAATTAGAGAATGAATTCGGACTATGTAATTTTCTGAATCGTAAAAATTTGTCGGTCCACGTTCCAAACGGGCGGTGTTCATAATTTTACGGTGACATATACATTTAAAAAGTCACGTACGTGCAAAGTGAAGAGGTTTAATATTCAACAAAATCTTAAAAAAATATAAGCATTTCCCGTTTTTTTAATATTCCGTACCATTTTAGTATTGTGTATGCAAAACACGGTTTTTTCATTAAAATTTGTGTACAAATATTTTTGTGTATTACAAAAGTTAAGCACGCATTCTATTAAGAAATAATAAAGTATATTTCGTTTTTTTGTAGACATTTGCCTGTTTGCAAACAGAATAGATTTCACAACACATTCTATCTAAACTAATTTCCTTATCCAATGAAGAAAGTTAAGCTGCAAAATTAAATTGAAAATAATTCAATCATTTTGAAATAAACGTTATTAAAACGAACGCATTGGTAACTCAGCGGTCAGGCGAGAGCGAATGCCGCTAAATTTCAGCCAGTGACGAAAACCATTAATTGCAATTTAAAACGTCGCTTTACCGAGAACTCGATAATGAAAAATGTAGAACGAAGCTAAACTAAGTATTTTAAGAATTTCGTTAATACTTTGATCTCAAGCAACCGTTGCAATTTTATGGAGTTTTTTAGATTGTTATGGTAACACTCGTAAGTCAAATCGAAATAATTCAAGATTGTGTTTGTCAATTGTTTTTGTATTTTTGCAAAGGTGTTTAGGCAATGTAAATAAAAAAAATACTTAAACATATATGTACATTAAGCTTACAAACTTTATTTTAATTTCGCGGTGCTATGAGAATGTGTGAAGACATAAAATGTGGAACACATTATTTAAACCAACAAATTGTAAGCCAGGTGTTGAATAACGAAAATTTGTTTTCAGATTTAAAGGTTTTAATTTATTTTTTTACTATATTGGGTTATTTATGTATGTCGTAAGATGTGAACGCATTATTCATTTATTCAACATTTTAACAATAAAAAACATACTAATATTGTAAATGCTAAACGGATTTCAATGAAATTAAGTATAGATAGAGGATAGCCTGAGAACAAATAGGCTACTTACTCACTTTTGTTTTGTTTTTAATTCCACGCGGACGGAGTCGCGGACGACAGCTAGTAGGATATAATTGAAAAAAGTAGACTGGCCGTAGAGAAGAAAAGTTCGATTGTCAATGGCGGGCAGTATGACGCTCAAGAGAGGTCTTGTATTGAAAAAAAATGTTTTCTTTTCAGTGTATAAGTGCTCATTTAACTATATTTCGCCGAAACCCTTTTCAAGCGCTAGGAAAACGAAAAAAAAATGAATAGCTAAAATTCATTTTCCACAAGAATTTCATTATTCTCTGACTGCTTATTGATATGGAAGGCGGTTCTGTGGCACGCTTTATTAAGACATCGTAAAATGTGAGGCACATTCTTGAACGCGACAATATGTAGGCCATTCCAGTGGCTCCACTACAGAGAAATGGCTTCCCAATTTACACGGAATGTTTTAAATGAAATATTAATATATTAAGTAATTGTAATAAATATGTAGTTATTCTTTCTTTTTATTTTGTTTAATGTTTACTTATTTATTTAATACTTTAGCACAAATAATACAATAGGAAACTGAAACTAAGTTATTACTAGATTTGCGCAAAGGCGGCAATATTCGTGTAGCAATATTTTGTTTTTGTGTAATAAAGTACCATAATAGTAGTCTTGAATTCCTGTGAAACAGCGGCATAAAAACATTTTTTTTAATCTCCGAGACATCGAGTTTGGCGGGACTTTCACTGGAACCCTCCGCTGAACAATGTGCCAGCTGGGTAGCTGATATGGTCGGGCACATTGTAGGTTTTTTATTCTGCCATGTTAAAATAGCTGCCGACCGATATTTCCGGAACGGCTGGATCGATTTTGGCGAGATTTTGATAATAGTTGATACACTCAGAAACATTAAAGACGACCATTTTTAATAACACATCAACGAAGTTTGCGAGCGACCGCGAATGATATAAGTTAAATTTACAAATAGAAATACCCTCGCACAAACACCATAAACGTTGTTATGTAAATTTTGTTGAACAGCAAATAAGGATTATCATCATTTAAGCTTTAATTCAAAAGCTTTAAGCCATTAACAGAATAGAAGCTACGCACGTGGCGCGCCAACACTTATCCCGTAAGCGTACTTAGCACGAATACGTTTGCATTTGAAGCAATATCGGATATTGCGAGCCGTTTCAAACGCTACAACGCTGCCCCAATAGAATATCCCTATTTCTGTATTTCGAAATTCAGACGAGATTACTTTGTCTAACACCGCTATAATTATGAACTAAGATAAGCTTCTATTAATCTTGATCATTATCCACCTATCAGTCAAGACAAAATCAGCTTGTCTTTAATAATAATTTCAGAGTAGGTAATTCAAACCCAGACACATGTCATCTCTTTCAATCTAATTGAAAACAACGAAGATAACCACAGAGTAAGAATAAGACAGTGAATACTCATGGATAAGTCCAACTAAAGCATCTCCTCCATCGATTAAGGTTAGGTAACGCATCTGCAATTGCGCTTGTCTATGGGCAGCGGTCGCTTAGCCATTTCGGCGGTTTCAGATTGTCGCTTGTTCGTTTGCCACCTTATGATATTTAAAAAAACTAAACCGTTACTCAGACAAGGCTAATTAAAAGAGGCAAGGTTCTAATTGTAAAACCGTAACTGGTGTTGCATCTACTTCGGAATTCTCCCCTAACCTGTTGACCGTAATACCTTCAAGCAGCGTTTACATTGCGAAGTAGGCCAGCCTGTGTTTGAAGTGCTGGAAAGATTTCCATGCTTTATGATAATATTTATTTTCTTTTATTTGAATGCCTTACTGTGCAAATAGCGTATCAGTCGTCTTTGCAAGTATACTTAGTGTGTTTTTTTTAATTAAACTACAATGACAAATAATAAGAATTTATTTTCTTCGATCAGTGGGCTTATGGAAACAGGTTTAAATTTCAGAAAAAAATAACAATAAAAAGACTTACCACCCACCGCAGGATGTAATTTATCCTTTACTCAACCAAAATAAATTGTTGAAACTTTAAAACGAAATTGTTTCAACATAATGTATTTGTTTGAATCGGAACGAACCGTTATAATTTCAACTAGCACCGCGCTCTTATTCCCTCGTGGCTGAAAGCGCTGCAAAACAAACTACTGTTTTCCGTTTTAAATCCCTTAATACCACTACTGGAAGTTGATAACCAATTTTTAAACAGTAAAAATATTTTCACATGTTTCATATGCTTCACTAAATTATTTGAAATACTTTTTTTAGTTCACAATTTTATTAATTTGTTTCTTATAGTGACCACATTATTGTTTCAAGCGGCTTTAATTATACGTGTGGTCAATTTTAAAATTAAATTCAATACGAACAAGTAAAACATTTTGTAAAGCAGCATGGCAATGGCTAGATTTGTTTTAGTTAATTGTATTAGATCTCAGCAAGTTGGCATCACACCAATTGTAAAAAGACTGTCCAGCAACTTTTAACACGCGGACATGAAAAAAAAAACATTGTAATTATTTTACTACTGATGAAACTACAATTTGACCGTTAAAAGTTTTCACATATCGCCGTTACTTCTTAGTTTTTTCTGTATATTTAAGCGATTGATAACTTCCAGTTATACATTAAAATCTTCTTTTAAGTTCTACCGTACACATAACGTAGTTAATTCTTTAACAATTTAGTGACAACTTTTAACAATGTTCTGGCTAACTTTGCAACTGATCTGATACAGTAAAATTCGTACATGCATGAACGCAGTCAATTAGTGACTACATATGTCTATGCTAGCTGTAATTGGACAAACTTTGATATTCAAATATCTACAATCACACCTGGTCTCGGTTTCAATTTGCATTAATTTAGGCAAGGAAATCGTCAGCGGAACTAATTACGTTCATCTAATAACGTCGTCGATTTACTTTATACATATGTAGGTAATCTTGGGATCTTAGATATTAGATATAGAAGCTTAGATATTGATCCCTTCAATATGAATAGTCTTTCGTGTCCGTATAACATACAGTTCTTTGTTTACCAGAAATATTTTCGTGTAAAGATACACTAGTAAAAACCAATTGACATCTTATCTTGAACTATACATATGTATTGAGATCTGCCGATCAATGTTTGCTTAGTGAAACGATTCATTCAGATTGAACTAATACAGGAAACGCTATTTAATATAATGAAAATGTGATTAAAATGTTTAGTTCTAAATTTTTATTGCAAATCTTTATTAAATATTTGATTTAAATAGTTTGGTGTCTAAACGACAATGATCTTTTGGTTAAATACGTTTAGAAAGTCTTACTTGAATAATTTTCTTAAAGCAGGTGGATGGTATGATTAAAAAAGGACAACTTCATAGCTTATCTGCGTCTCATCGTCTCCTGCAGTGATATACGATTGCTGCCTACGTAAGTAAGTATAAATGACAAATTTAATCGTTGACAATACATATATTTTAACGTTACTTGGCGTTCTTGACTTTCTTATAGATTCCTTTTACTTTAACTTCTACATAGAACGTCGTTAGTTTTAATGATACACAACAGCACTTTTACCTTACGTTTGCAAAGTATGTAAGAGTACTTACGTATCCTCGCTCAAAACAGTGTTTGCTTTTTGACACAAATACTGGCGAATCGAAAACTATTTGGAGGGTCTCGGGTTCAAGCCTTCGAAGACTTACCTCTTGACTTTTCTTATAAAATTCATCTTAAGTAAGCACGAACATTTCGAATTTGTTTAAAAATAAAACTTGGACTTCTAATGGCTAAAACAAATTTAAATTTATCTTAACTTCATTAACAGTCGGCGCGGTAGTGGTTGCTTTTTAAGACTTAGCTAGTCGGTTGCTTTAATCATCTCAAGAAATAATTCTAATCAGAGTATTGTTTTGTGTGAATTTATTTGAGTGCCATAAAAATAATAAAAACTTAATGTTAGTTAAATTAACATAGGTAATGTGCGCAACACTGAATTTGTTTGAAACCTTAATCTTTCTACATTAAAGTGATAATAAAAAACATTCTGCATAAAAAACTGGAATTCCTGTATATCTTGTAATTTTGTTATTTTATATTAAGTATTATTCTGTGTAGATTAATTAAATTAATTTAAAAAAAATATATTAATAGACAACCAAAACATTTTAAATACATCTATGGCTTTTAGCCGAAGATGACATCAGTGATGGTTGTCATTTTGACGTTAATTCAAATGTTGTGAACCGTTATTTTAGCAAATCTAAACAGCTGTTTTTAGATTACTTATCTACTTAAACAATTCATTAAACATTTTGGTATAAAGATATAGAAGTTTAACAATTTCTTTAAATCATGGATACTGATGATTACAATGAACTAACATCTCAGTTAGATGCAAGAGAAATATTACGCTACTTAAATCATTTAGGAATACACAACATTAGTGGAGAAGTTTTGAAATACTTTATAACAGGTATTATCCTATTAAATTTATCCATATTTAATACCCCCGTGAGGTCTTTATTAATAACATTCGTTTCAGATTTAAAGAAACTCATAAAATATGATTTGCAACAGAAACATGAAAAAGAGAACACAAAAAGTCCTTTGAACCTGGGACCTGAACGATTACACAGCGCTACTACATTTTCCTCAAGAACAAGATCCAGAAACACGACCAGTGATATATTAATTTGTTGTTCTAAACAAAGTCAGAGACCTAAAAAACTTCTAGACTTCCGTAATATACACTCTGCACCTAATTTATATTCGAAAGAAGAGGTCACACAAACAAAAAAATCGTATTCCTGTGATAGAAATGTGAAGAAATCTGATATCTTATCTAAAGAATTAAAATCTATACCAACAATCAGTAGTAATTGTAAGTTTGAGTATTTATAAACCTTTCACAGTCAGGAATATAATCTGTTCTTTGATACTTTTCATTGCTTAATACATAAGACCTTTTTATTTAGTTATCAGGAAACCAAAAGAGCCTGTAAAGAGGAAACATGACCCAGTTTCTCTCTATCATTATTATTCATCATTATGGGAAAAATACAAACCGAATGTACCTGGAGAAAATAATTGGTCAGAACTAAGGTGGAGTATACGACAGAAAATGGCAGGAAGCACTGCTTCACAATCGAGTAGAGTTAGTAATTCAATATCATTTATTTTATGTTCATAGTAGTTCCCTTGCGGTCTAACTGCATGTTAAATTTTTTATATTATTATTAACTTTTTATACTTGAAAATTTTAAAATTCAAATACTTAAATGACATCGAAGGCCATTCACAGTCTTGCTTATTCTTTGATGCTATTGGTTTGTAATTTTTGTACCATTCATGCATGACAGTTTTTCCAATTTACTTACACCTAAATTAAACAGTGTGAAAATATGTATAGCCTTTGTATATATATATATACCTTGTTGTAAGTGTAGGGATGTTATTAAAGAGAGAATTCAAAAATATGCTATGATTGCCGACATCCTAACAAAGTAGTATGTGTTTATATATTATATTAGTATATGGCAGTATAGACTTAGACCAAGGTGCAGCAGCGACCCTAAGTAGGCCTTGGCCTATAAGTCTCCACTTTCCCTGTTCCCAAGCCAGTCCTGGATCTCCAGCTCTCTTAATTCTTTCTAGACCTTTTTTACAAAAGTTATCTTATTAAATTCGATTCAATATTTTAAACTGAACATATTTAATGTTAACATTTATGAGTATTACATTATAATTATAAAATTTATTATTTCAGAATACTGTTCCCATTAGACCACTTATCCAGAGTAAGAAGTTGAAATGACGATCTTGCTTATCGCTGGTGAATTTGTACTTTCCATTCCAAATGAAGACCTGAATTTGGTTATTAATGTTGATTAAGATGGCAGCTATCAGTACTATTTCAAATTTTGAAGAAATGTTTTGATTTTGTCAAAATTATATAATTAACTCGTATGGAAAAATGATTTACAGAAACATTACAGTATCAAAGGGCAGGTGTTTAATTCAGGTCTGATTTGGAATATTATATGATTGTAAATACTGTTACTAATGACTATTTTATTCATTCAATAAGTTCCTACATATGTTTTTGTAATTTTGATCTATTGATAAGTGACAAAATGCCTTGTATTAAATGAATTACAATCTATTTGTCTTTATTGCATGTGTCTTAGCCTGAAAGTTTCTCCAGTATTATGCGAGTATATAATGAAATAAAACAATGTATTAAAAAGCTATTTTTTATTAAAACAATATTGATTATCTATATGTATGTTTATATTTTAAATTATACTTGACTTAATTTGAACTCTCTCTGTTGTTCAGTTGTGATAGAGTGTAGGTGATGTAAGATTCTTTCTTCTATCCTCTCAGCGGCAGCTAAAGTCAATACTAATGTGTCATGTTTCAACATTGAGTACACATTCAGACCATAAACAGGCATTATATTGACATGCGGAAGTGAATCTGTTGCCACTGTTATGTTTCTTGGAGCTATATCAGTACTGAAAATTAAAAAAGAAATACACAGTGTTAAAGACAACCAGTCAATGCCTAAAAAACAAGAATAATTATGTTAAAAGGACTACTTTTTTATATTTCAATACTTACTCGTCAATTATCAGTACAGAAGGACCCCAATTTCTGTTTTCAATTAAATCTGCCAGATAATTTGGTTCGTCAGTCGGTAGTTCTAAATTGTTGACAACATGCAGATCATCTTGTGCAAGCTTTGCTGACAATGTTGATGTCAGACCTTGAATTCTTAAGTGAAACGGCAACATAAAGAAGTGTGTTTTACCAGATCGCGGCCCGTGAACTACTCCACCGCCGCGCCATAACGGTGAACGTATAGAGCCATGTCGTGCACGACCTAATCCCTTTTGAGGCCAAGGTTTCTTTCCACCACCTCGCACTTCAGCTCTAGTTTTCGTATGCGCCCATGATACCCATCTATACTTCGTTTGCCATACAAAGTTACGGTGGATAATGTCTATTCGAGGCATCGCCGCGTACACTGACGGATGTAACTCAAATAAGCCTAATTTCTTTTCTTCGACTGTATCTAAATTTTCGATCCATACCTCGCGTGGTTTTGTGTATACAGGAGGAAACTTCCATTCTTTCTGCGTTACACTTAACGTATTTGGGGTAGTAACTGCAGTAGAATAAGTCGAAGAAATAACCTTAATTTGCGGCCTTATAGATAGATTGAGCCTCTTAAAAGCATTAATTAATACGGACTTCATTATGTTTACCGCATTAAATAATACTAGAATTTATTTATATTCAAGAAAGGTAACTTTTTCAAATCTAAAAACTTAGAATCAACGATTGACATAACACAAAACATAACCTACAAAAACTTCTGACAGATGACAGGTGGTGTATTAGATATTTTTTAACAAAGGAAAATCATTCTATCAGCCACAATTTTATAAAAAGGAATAAAAATGCAACAAAATATAAAATTAAAGTAAAGTGTTTTATTTGTAAATTTTAAATTGATTTGGGTGAATGAATAACACAATGTTACTTGTAAACGAAAATCTGCACTAGGTGGACGCTTTACTAGATTTCAATAGGTATTACGAACAATTACAATAGAACAGTCAATCGATTCCTATCCTCTTCTTCAATCAGTAGAAATTATTTCATATCAGAACCTTATTAACTGCCTATTCATTTATAGATAAAGAACTACTAACTGAGAAGTTTTGGGATTTAAAACACAAATAAATACAATACTTCGATCGCATTCGAACACGATAGTTCTCTCTTAAATGGAGTCTTAACTTGCTTATTTGAAAAACTGTTTTTCTTACGCCTGGTTAACTTATTTGTGTGAACTATACTATGTCAGATCTTACTTATCTGCTTACTCTTGAACCATTTATTAAAGTAGGGTAGTCAAGGGTCAAGTATTATCCAATACGAAACATAGTAACATAGCCTTTAGCATCGAGAATGCAAATTACCGTAAACTAAACCCCCCTTGATTTAAGTTAGTACATAGACCGTTCGGTTAAAGGGCTTATTTAAGCTCCCGTTTGCGCAGGTAAAGCCTCAACAGGACGTTAAAATTTCTGTCAATTGAGTTTCCCAACATGGTGAGCATTTATATAAAAAAAGTTTGATAAACAATAACGTAGAGATCGATTATTAGGTTTCGTATTCATATAATAAGAAATATTTACCCTCTTATCTCTTCTTATCAGTTGATAAACAAATAAAACTATTATGTTATTTAGACAATTTGATAAGACCGACAATACAATTCGAAATTACGTCCAATTCAGATCACATACAAGCGGTCCTTTCATTTTAGCGTTAGTTGCTAAAGGTGAATCATGTCGACCGCGTACAAAAATAACCCGGCTGTGGCGAATTTCGTTGAATATTTGAGAATACCATCGGTACAGCCGAACATCGATTACGGTAAGAGTTTTTACAGACGCAGTAAACCCAACGTTTACCTTAAATGGGTCAACGACCTCTAGAGTCGAGAAACATAAATAAAAACATTCGTTCACCTTGTTATTTATTAGGTTATAATTGCATTATATTGGTAAAACAGTAAAAAACAAGAACGTCTTTATCAGCTACCTAATTTAAATGGGTAGTTAAGTTACCTACTTGCGTATTCGAGTCTTTTTTGTAATACTTAATGTTCTCTATCTTATTTACCATTTTGGTAAATAATATAAAGCGTTTATTTTATCCATCTCAAGAGCCGAAGTGAATAATTTATTTATTTAAGGGGGATTAATGTGCAACTTAACATTAGATATAACTTCATTTGTATCTTCGTCAAGGTCATTGGGTCAATTAATGACTGCGATGCAAAATTTACTTATTATTGTTTTTTAGTTATTTTAATTTTCCTTTGTATTTCTACATAAACAAATTGTATCTTTATAACTCTTTACAAGGTATTTCTTAACTTAAGAAAAATAAAACTATATACCAGTTATGTATGTGTATTTGCATTTTATGTAATGTTTCCTCCGTACACTTGATTTACATAACCGGTTTTATATAACTGATATTTATGTGTAAATCATTTACGACATTACTTAAGATTGTTTACATTGTATTAGTACACTAGGCTTATGAGCTACTCTTTCGTAACACAATAGATTCAGTGACTAGGAGTTGGTTAAGAATCAGGGTTCGATAACTCGGACTTGTACAGTAAGCTGCATAAATAAAGACAAAGCTTCTGAAACTTGTAAAATTTAGTTTAAAAATACTAATGCATAAATTCGTCTGTTTCCTTCCATACATGTATATGCATAAATAATTCTGAATAGTAAGGCCTATACGATTATCTCAAATTTTGTAAACATGTACCTACTTTTACAGCCGACTGTACCTTGTTGTAGCATAAAAAAACATAACTGAAGTGACTATTATGTCACTTGATAGATTTTTGACAGTGGAAAGCCGCAGTTACAAAAATATACAGATAATAAAATGGTAATAGATAGCAGATCATTCATATTGAGATAACTAATTTTCTTAATGTTATCGCATTTACTTAGATAATGTCAGAGAAAATACATATTTGTTTTCTTTTATCAGTGTGAATAGATTATGTAAGTCATGAGTTTATAATACAATCTTTTTGAGATGTTTCTGTTCTGGGTGTGCGGCAGTGCACGGCCAAACACTTTTCTCGAAGCTTATGATTTTCTTGACACAGCTGTAACCTAAAAACGATAAATTTCCTTCTTTCTCATTTTTGTGGAACATATATATCGTGTTATATTTATAATAATACTTTGGTGTATTTGTAATTTACGTTATATAGCTTATGTCCGTAGCTGCGTCCACGAGGTATTTTTATAAAAAATGTTTTTTTTTTAAACAAAGATGGCCTATGTTACTCCCTGATAATGTAGCTTTCTAGAGGCAAAAGAATTTTTGACATCGGTTGAGTAGTTTATGAGTTTAATCGTTACATACAAGAATGCAAATCTTATTATGTTAATATAGATTCTTCATAATGTTAGTATAGACAAGTGTAGATTACATCCCGGGTTATTTACTCTCATGTATTTGAGACAATGTAATAATATATTCAACGGGTAAAATGGAAATAACTAAGTCCTTTTCTATTATGGGGACAGGCCACGATGGAAATAGCAGTTGCATCCTTTTTAACATTTGACAGAAAAGAGGGACGGTAGGAGATTTGACCTTTCCTATCAATCTTAATAAGGAATATCTATCTAGCAATCTTAAATAACTGCGATATTCATCCGGTGTGTAACAAGGATGCAGCAAATTTGGATCCATTCAATGGACGTCACGCCTTGCAACTGCGAACCCACTTTCGGTAGCTTCCCGTATTTACGGATGAATAGCCTCCGACTTTAATCATTTACAATTGTCCCGTCTATTGTACAAAGTATAGAGACAAAACAGAAATTGTTTAAAGAGATTCTAAAATTATTTTTTTTATAATGCTTTTAAGAAATTATTCATACGTAAATAGTACCCAAATTAGCACAATTCTTTGTTTTATAGGATGTTAAAGGTCACTGCATATTTTTGAATAATTCTTTCATATTAAAGGTAATACGATAAATGTTTTCAATTTATTAAACTAAGGGGATAAGAAAATTGGAAAAACTACAAGTCAATAGCAGCACAAAAGTAAGGTTAAGGCTATTTAAATTGTCAGTCAATGGAAAGGGCCTTCGTTAAACAATAGTTAACTAATCTACCATATTCCGTAATGAATTTCCTTTGCAACTATTAGATGTTCATAAAACTAATTTAATTAATTAAGAACTTGCATTGCAGATGAATGCGTTAACTTCTTAAAGAGACAAGCGAATGAAATAGGTTTGGACTTCAAAGTGTACGAAGTGGTACCTCTAAAGCCTATCGTGGTTTTAACATGGAATGGGAAGGAGCCTACCCTGCCGGCTATACTGCTGAACTCTCATATGGACGTCGTTCCTGTGTTCGAAGTATGTATAAATTTTAGTAGTGGGTTAGGTTAGAACGTTGTCTCTCATGATAACACGCCTTTTGTATATCTTACTAGCTGTTGCTCGCGACTTCTTCCGCGTGGACTTTAGAAATAAAAAAAAAGAAATACCCTATCTTAGTCATTGATAACATAGCTTTTTATTGGTAAAAAAAAAATTTAATCCGCCCATTAGTTTTTGTGTTATTTCAATACATACAAAAAGATAAATCTTTCCTATATTATATAAATATTAGTATAGAAGTACAGATTCAATGAACTAGGTATGCCAAATTTCATCGAGATCCGGCTATTATGTATTAGGCTAAACACAAACATGCATGCATCCATCTTAACATTTCTATTTTGAATATTGGTAAGATTATTCTAGTAACTAATCTGACCTTCGAGTCGAGTTTCCTTTATAAGAAATACCTGTATCATTTTCATAAATAATAATATACTGTGTTTTTCTGTATGCATGTGAAAACTGAAATATTATATTTGGTTCCAGAACAGCTGGACTTATCCACCGTTCAGCGGACATATCGATGAAGACGGGAAAATCTTCGCTCGCGGCTCACAAGATATGAAATGTGTCGGTATTCAATATCTGGAAGCGATAAGAAAAATAAAACAAGCTGGCGTGCAACTGAAAAGAACTCTTCATATTTCTTTTGTGCCAGGTATATCAACGTTCTATATTTAATTGTAAAAGCTACAAAAAGCATGAATTTTAACGTATACTTACTCGTTACTTTAATTATGAATTAATCTATATGGTTAATGTTTCCAATTTTCTGCATAGTAAATAATTTCAAAGTTATCTACTTCTCTGTTTGAATACGCTACAAAATTTACTTTAAATGTTGCCAACATTTACCAATTTGTTGTCTTTTTCTAAACCAACATTTTTACTGACATACTTAGATTCTTTTAATAATTACTTAAACAGTTCTTTAGTGAAGATTTTTCATACTAAACTTACACTAAAGACTAAGTTACTACTTTAGAGTAATCATAGATTCAAATCAACATTTAAGTACTTTTGTAACTTCCAGATGAGGAGATCGGAGGCCATGACGGCATGGAAAAGTTCGTTTTAACAGATGAATTTAGAGCGTTGAACATTGGTTTCGCGTTGGATGAAGGAATGGCTAATCCCACTGATGAATTCATAATATTCAATGGCGAGAGAAGCATTTGGCGTACGTAATTTGCATAACAATAATTTGATGCATAACAGCATGCGGTTTTAATACGCTCCGGTGCATACAAACTCTACGTTACGCCAAAATAATGTTTGGCTAATTAATTTTCATATACTCGTATCTTCACAATATAAATTGTTTAATCTAGGAATTAGACAACGTAAAACGCGATGTACGTAAAGCAATGGACTTCAGTTAATTTGTTTAGCTTTCGCCCGCGACTCCGTCCGAGTGAAATCAAAAAATAATAAAAAACACAGCCTATGTTACTCATAGATAAATAACCTTTCGAATGGTAAGAAAATTTTTAAAATCGACCCAATAGCTTTTGCGTGAATCAACTACATACAAAAATCCAAATCTTTCCTCGTTATAATATTAGTATGGATATAGATTACACAGGAGATTTTCGTGATAATAATGATATCGATTGTGTAGATTGGGCAGTACGAACGTCTAAATATCTCTGGAATTTTTAAAATGGTCCGTAAACAGTAGTTAAATAGAAATGTAAAATAAAAATTGCTTGATAATGTTAACTTATTTCATTTTTAGAAATGCACATCCACTGCACTGGGCAACCAGGCCACGGGTCTTTGTTGATACCGAATACAGCCGGTGAAAAGGTAAGTTAACCTTTTTTTCCGGTTTTCTTTCCATTGAAAAAAATACCACAATATCATTAAACATATTGTTAAAATAATTGCAAATGTTTAAATTTATTTTAGTTACGATATATTATCGATAAATTTATGGATCTAAGGGAGGAACAGAAGAAAATACTAGAAAGTGATAACAAACTTACTATTGGTGATGTGACTACTGTTAACTTAACGCAAATATCGGTAAGTATGGATTTTTTTTAATTTTGGAATAATATTTTTACGAGATCATATAAGGTTTAGATTCATAAATCAAACTTTTAAACAGGTATTTAACGAAAGTAAACTTAGTGCGCGGTTTACACTTGGCCAATCCAGTTGGATAATAGCGCTCTGTTGACAATTAAATGGCAGAGTGTGGACGCTAACAGGCGACAATAAGTGCTTGGCGTCACAACTGTCTAATTGTACTGGCGAAGTGTGAACCGGGCAAAAAGAAAGAATTGACTACAGTAATTACTGCGGAAAGGAAATTAATATAATTGTAACTAGCGTAATTAACTTAAACACCCAGAGCCACTGATTCCGCCAAAATTGCGTGCTATTGCAGCTAGTGCATTGACAGCTGTCAGATAGGGAAGGACGTATATGCCAATAATTTAGTGCTGTGCCATTCCTCCAGCACAGTACTGATTCTCTTCTTAACACTACCTACAGTTTCACTATTATTCCAGGGGGGTGTTCAGTCCAATGTGGTGCCTGAAAAGCTGACAGTGGTATTTGATGTCCGTTTAGCTGTTACTGTTGACCACGAACAATTCGAAAATAAGGTATTCGTGAAACCCTTTCATGCATTTACAGCTGTTTAATTTCTCTAGACATCTCTCGTTTCAAATATTTCCTGTTTTGATGTTATTATGATTTTACATTGTTAATTACATTGAATTACTTTTTATTGCGTTATTATTCCACAATGATATTTTAAATTTTATTCATTGGTTATTTTAAACATAACTTTTTTAATTCTAGATAACTAGATGGTGCAAAGAAGCAGGTGATGGCGTAACGTTTGAATTTGAGCAGAAAAATCCGAACGTGGAGTGCACTAAGTTGGACAACTCGAATCCTTATTGGATCGCATTCAAAGGGGTCTGCGATGAATTGTAAGACAATTACAAACTATTTCTTATTTATAACTATCGATTTCGTTTTCCTAATATTTGCGTATATTTTTGTAGTGGTAACACTCACATTCTTATAATTATGAGTGCCTAGTTTTCGAGTAATCTAATTTCGAGAGCATGTAACAAGAAGAACGTTAGTTATGAGTGTGGAGGTACACCGGTAAAGGTAGACCTAGAAAGAGATGGATGGAGCGTGATAGGTGACATGACCAAGGAGTGATGACTGAGATGACGGATGATAGAGTTTTGTGGTGGACAAAAACCTGTTACACCGAAATGGGTTGTCTGAAAATACTATTGTTTAAAAATTTTGGTAGCTTAATTATAATTATACTTCAAACTAGGGGAATTATAACAGAAAATTTTTACGTTCACTGTACTACCGGAACCTCGTTGTTACGGAGAGTTCCCGTGGCTGTTTGTCACTATAAAAATACTCATTTAAATTCAGGGACCTGAAGTTGGATTGCAGAATATTCCCAGGAGGCACTGACAGTAGATATGTTCGGCGCGTCGGCATCCCCGCTATAGGATTCTCACCAATGAACAACACGCCCGTCCTCCTCCACGATCACGATGAGTTCTTGCGAGCTGATGTCTATTTAAGGGGAATCGAGATATACGAGAAATTGTTACCCGCAGTTGCTAATGTTTAAATCATTAATTATATAATATACACTTGTTATCACATATTTTATTTGCAATACAAATATATAGATTTGAAGTACAAAAGATTTTTGCTCTACCCATGAGTCCAAGTTTATTTTTTACCCTCGAAAATTTGGTTAAAAAAGTTAATAATCAAATCTGACAGTCGAATACTGAAAATTCGCTTTGAAAACGCTGCTTACAATCTGGCAGATGTAAAATGTAATCGTATAAATATTATAATTGTATATAAAAGGAGCTAGCAAATCATTGTTTGCAAATCAAAACCATAAACATTTTTCAATATTTTATTTCAATGTTTTATACATTTTTGATTATGGAAAATTTAAAGATGGATGACGATACATTTTTTAACTTTCTCTATATGAATATCAAGTGATAGGATTAAACTAGCTGGGACCGTGACAAAATACTAACCAAATCATAAACTAAAATTGTAATTTTAGTTATATAAAATAATGATAATTTATAGGGCGTAGAGGACATATTGCTTAAAATTCAAGGTCAACCACCAAAAAGATTAAAATGGCCGACACTTTTATGTAATTGTCAGATTGCTATGTAGGATTTTTTTCAAATAGCATTAGAAAAATCAATATCTCTAAACTCACTAGGAACCCGTAGTATAGTTATCAGGCAAGTTAAGCTGGTTTTTAGTCAAGTGCTCGGCCCAGTAACAGGTCAAGACAGTCACTGTTATCCTATTCTATTTACTAGACTATTTATTATCCACAACACATGTGTTTATGTCCCGTAAAATGATGTTCATCGTTTATCTACAGGATCCAGTCTCTTAATTTCTTCGCAATGACATTGTCACTATTCCTGCGATTTTCTGGTCGTTTAGGCGTTCATCCATTTCTATCACCATCATCACCCTTATCCTATTCTCGTAGGGTCGGCACAACAGGTTTTTGTCCTCCAAATAACTCTATCATACGTCATCTCAGTCCCTCAGTCATTTACCCCTAAGTTTAATGGCGTGAAAATATATAACCTAAAGCGTGACGTAAGTGGCTTTTATTTAAAAGGTTATTCAACAATGTGCTGTAATTGCTGACATCTTAGGTAACAAATTGTGTGTTTACGCTTTATTATAATAGTATATACATAGATTTCCACTAAACTGTTAGCCGCCTTACTACCGATGTTCACTGGAAAATAATATTTATTTTTATTAACATAAAGTCCAATTTCAGAAAATTAACACAATAAAAGATTTAAAAACAAAATGTAAATTAGGTTAGTTCCTTATAATTTCATAAACAGATTGTGACGAAATTTTGCTAGAATGTTCTTAGCATGTGAGAATGTTGTGGTTTGTTTGCACAAAGACTAATAAATAAGGTAAATGGTTTCTCTGGGTTAATAAATTAATTACCATCTGTGATACCATTAAATCTGCATTGAACTACAAATTTTTGATTAAAAGATAGTTATAAATATATTCATTTATTTACATGCCATAAATATATTTTAGATAACTACCTGTATGTCCCATATTTGTATGTAAAAGACAACAGAAATCTCACTCATGTTATGTGTTTTCTTCGTTTCATAGACTACTATACAGAAATATATTTCTGTCAATTCCACATCACATTTTTTTATTATTTTCATCTCATTTCAAAAAAAATTACATTACATGTAATATGGAAATAGTATTAAATGAAATAATTGCCAAAGTTCATATTTTAACAATCTTTTTCGCATTTCATATAGTTTACACATTTTTTGTTGTAATTTTATAGCAAAGCTTTTTCCCTCTTGGTTGTAAATTATTGCGACATCTAATTCTGATTTATGCAGTTCTTTTCCTTGATTTTCAACTCTGTTTGCAATTTTGCAAACTATTGCCAATTCAATGCTTTTTGCAGATCTTGGCAAATTTATTGGCAATGTTGTTAATCATTGCCAAATTACACCGGCAAATGCCAAAAGCAATTTGCAGACCAGTTGTATATACGCTACAAATAGTTTGTTTTCTACAGCGGTACTGTTTGTTTTTCATTCGATTCATACATTGAGTTAACAATAGACATAATTTTATTAGCTTGTCTTATTAATTTTACTAATACATCACTTCTTGGTAACGTTAGCATTTCAGATAGAAATTCGTATCCGTAAGGCGCTTTTGTTAAAATATACACAGCTTCAATTTTATGCTTTACACTCGTTTTATAATGAGGTCGTTGATCTATTGGTGGTATCAGAGTAAGTAATTTTTGAGTACTCGGAAAATGTTCCACGGTTGCCAAAAGTTCAGGATTTGAAACGATATTTTTAGCGACTTTCAGACTGAATAACAGTTTTGTAACTAAGTATTTCAATTTAGCTAGTCGGGTTCTAACTTGGAGAAGATATTCATATAAAATCTTTTCTCCTCTAGTTACTGGAACTATATAGTCTTGAATTTTAAGTGTAATACCGCGCTTATGTCGAGATTCTGAAAACGAATTATTACAATCACTGAATATTTACAATACAATAATCTTCCTAATATTATAAATGCGAAAGTTTAGATGGTTAAATGTTTGTTAGAGTTTGCCGCCTAAATTACTGAATGGATCTTTGAAATTTGGCAAAGACGTATAGTCTGGAACATATAGGCTACTTACTTTTAATTCCACGCGGACGGATTCGCGGGCGAAAGCTAGTATTTACATATTATAATCAGAACATTTACATTCAGTATAATTTGTAGCTGGGAATAAGACAGAAAATATTTAAAACTTGCATATCAAATTAGATAAAAATACATGAGAAGACAGAAAACAAAGATCTTTTTTTATTGTCAGGGAGGCGCTGAAAGTTATAGTTAGATGCCAATCTGGGCAAATTACTGGCGGTATAAAAGCTTGGTTAAAAAAATACATATATACCTTTCAGTAAAACATCCGGTATTACACTGTTGGGAAGATCTTCAGGTAAAACTTGCTCCTCATCTAAAATGTCAAATAATTTTAAATAAATATCACATAAGTAGCTTTTCCCGAACAATTTCATTCAAATGACATTATAAAAACTATTTTATTGTTTACATTTGTTTTTCGATTTCAAATGATATTGGATAACAATTACCGTTACCATAGCAATCTTGCTTCCTGGATGTCAGTTTGTAGTGTTTGTCCCTTTCCCGCATGACTTTCTTCCAAATTATTTACTCCGTAAGTTTAATAGCGTTAAAATATAAAGCATAAAGCGTATCGTCAGTGTAAGGCATTTTATTAAAAAAAATAATTATTGAAAAACGTAACGCTATATATAAGTTTACGCTTTATTGTATTAGTAAAGAAGTATAGATATTCCATTAAAATTTCAATTGAAAATCTCAAAATTCAAATGATAAAATGACAACGACATTTGCAATTTTCTAACAATTTCCTTACCATAGCAATCTTGTTTCTTTGCTGGAATTAGCTTGTGGTGTTTGTCCCTTTCTCGGATGACAATTATCTACATTTTTACATTCCTTTACTATATGAAGAAATGAATAAAAAAGAAAAAAAAAACATTCCCTGAACTGTGTTACTACTCCATATACTTTTATAAAAAAATGTTCTTTAGTAAAAGTGCATTAAGCAAATTTTTAACGGAATGTATAAATTAAAACTACAAGAAAGATTTACCTATATTTTCTGGATCACTCTTTGTTTTATTTTGTTGATACTGATTTTTATTGATATTGTTGTCTGAATTTCCTACATTTGAAGTCTCAATTATATTTGTTGAGTCCGTCAAATTATTTGTTGAGTCCATTAAATTATATGTTGAGTCCATTAAATTATTTGTTGAATCCATTAAATTATTTGTTGAGTCCGTTAAATCATTATTATTCGATGGTGTAGGAAAATATTTCAATAAAATACGCCCCTTCTCATCGATAATAACTTCAGGATGTGGAGTAACATCTGAAACATGAGATATATTATTACATTAAAAATTATTACATATATACAAAACTCTACACTACAGGATATTAAAAAACGGGCATACAATGTTACTATAATTTACTAATGTTACTATTTTTTTTTTTTTTTTTCATTTAATTCCGACCAAATACATTTCCAAACATTTATTGTGTATTATTAAAAAAAGTAATATCTTACTGCTTATTTATATTATAATTATTAATATAAATAAATGACGAATTTTAGGTGGATGGATGGATGTTTTGTTACTACATATCTCCAAGATTCAACTTTAGTCAAAATGTGGTATTAACAGAGAAAATGAAAAACATAGGCTATTTTTTTTAATTCCTACAGCTATCTTCTATACATTTGAGAACTTTACCCTCTAAACCAGGCCCCATACGTTGGCCTTCCTGTTCGACAGGTACAACGTTGTAAAAATCATCTACCCAATTTGTATATTCTTGTATATAAGGAGCGGAACAATTGGTCCAAATGTTTTCTTGTATCGGACATACACTTTTGGTTTCTACAATACAAAAATTTTAATTCTTCCACCAAACAACAAGCAAAATATAAGCCTTAATTCGATAGTTTTTTGAAGCAAAAAAAACTGTTTTTTGTATTTTTTTCATTACTTTTTCAGTAATTTTTTAAAATTAGTTGTTCATCACAGTGGACACTATCAAATGATTTTTTTTACAAATTGTTGAATACATGTATCGAATTCAATAATTATACAAATGTTGTTTAACTTGGTGATAAAAGGTTGATTTTTGCACAAAAATATTAGAAATAAATAAGTATTAACATTAAAAAACTGAGGTTTACAATGAAACTGTATGAAACAAAATATGAAAAACACCGTTTTCCTTTGGCTGAGGATTCTTTGGTGCTTTTTTAACTCTTTTTTTATTTTTATCTCCTTTCTTTGGTTCATCTAAATAAGGCAGATATTATATATGTATATGATTACACACAATATTTATTTCGTTCTTTAAAATGTAATAAAAATCAATATTTGGGAATTAATTTAAACATTAATGAAGGATCAGGTGAATTTTAATAATTATTTGATTAAAAAAAAACTTTAAAGAAAAATTATTTAAAAAAATCGTTTAAAAGGTATTACAATAATATCTTACCAACAACATGAAAAAACTAGATAAGTATATAATATTATAAAGAGGAAAGATTTGTATTTTAGTATGTATTGGAATAACTCAAAAACTAATGGGCCAATTTCAAAAATTCCTTCACCTTTAAAAAACTGCATTGTCAGTGAGTAACATAGCCTACGTTTTTTTATTGCATACGGGCGAAGTCTCGAGCAATATAAATATAATAAAATACCTTTGGCATCATCATCTTCTAGTTTAGTTACTTTTATAAATGTGCAGTCACTGAGCAAGTCAGTAGATCTGAATGTGGGTAGTTAGGTGACATCTATAACATTTCTTTGATCAAATACCGATTCCTTTGACTTATCAATTGCATCTGCAATATAGTAAAAAAATTGAATTTAAATCGACCCTCTTAGTGTAGATTTAATGAGAATTTTTCAGCATAGACACTTATAATGGCAAATTAACCACTCTTAAAGTAAGTAAGCAATCACATAGAAGTGTATAGGGCCTTACTACAAAAAAAAAATATTACAAACACATTTTAGCTAGTTTTAGTTTTAGCAAGTAATTAAGGCAGGGTCATACTTCTTACTAATATTATAAATACATAAGTTTAGATGTATGGATGGACATTTACTACTTATATCAGGCTTAATGGAACAAGCTGTTTCACAAAGACATAGAACAGTCTGGAAGAACACATTGGCTACTAATAACGTTTTTATAATACTCGCAGATAGCGTCGCGGATAATATCTTAAATAACAAAGTACTTATAACAAATGCAGTGTGGTGATACATACTTTGAAAAATATAACTTCATTGATGGCTAAATAACTCAGAATCACAGTTAAAAACATGTGTTTTACTAAACTTTATAGGAAAATACAGTATTTATACCTGTTTTGGGTTTTATTAAAAGTGTTGGGTTGTTTGTTAAAGGGTCTAGAGTTACAACTGCAGTATTTTCTGAATTTTTTTCCGTTTCTGCAATTGGCTTTCGTTTATTTGATAATCTCACAACCAAAGGAGCTTCTGAAACCCAAATACAGATATAAAAACATTCTTAAATATAAACTACATTACAGGAAATTCATCAATTATACAAAGTGTTAATTAACTTAAGGGAGAGAGATTTTTACCATTATTTTCTTCAGGTGGTTCATCTATTAAATCCTCATATGGAAGTGAGGTTGGTAAGTTTGATAAGATTTGTGGTTCCATTTCATATTCAGCATCAGAGACTATATAAGGTATTATAAGGGATGGATCTACTTTTTTCGGTTTCATATCTACAAACGATGGGGATGGAGGGTCTGTAAAATAAAAGTGTAAAATCTGTTTGTGTCAGTGCAGTCATTACATAGATTAAGGTAACATGACAAACACATCAAGGTAAAAGTAAATAAACAAGAAACACAACATAACAATAAAAGCATAAAGTATTCTTAATTCAAATTTAATCAATAGTTAAAGTTAAGCCATGCCAGTAAAGGGATAAGTAGATAGTAGTTGCTGTCATACTATCTACTGGCGCAATGTTTACTGTAAGCAATGAGATATGTCAGTGTCAATCTTTATACCCCACTCGACCCTCCCTCAACTTACATGTTAAGTACTGATGGTAGTTGGCATTTAACATAGGCAGTAGTGTCAATATCACTCAACACTGGACAGTCAATCAACTGCGCAGTGTGAATTATAACTGGTGCCAGTGAGTCCATACAATTGATCGCTGTCACAACTGGCCAAGTGTGAACCGGGCATCATATCGAGAACATACCTGGTTGACTAGGCTTTCCAATTTCTTCATTATTGTTGGCGTCGTCAGTGTCAGATTGATTCCTATGATACATGTGCAAAGGAAAACAGGCCATAATTTCATCAGAGAGTGGAGGATGTTTTAAATTTAATGATGGTATTGCAGTCCTTCTGAGACGACTTTTCTTTCTATTAAAATCTCTAGGAGTAAAATGCTGTCCACATAAATATTTTAACATATGCAACTTTTCAATAGGGACATATGCCAGATCTTCATTTCCAACACGTCTTACCCATTCTTTGCATCTGGGAATTAAAATAAATGTATGTCAATTTTACATTGTCTATGAACTATCTAGAATATGCTAGCATGATAGCATATGTAGACCACATATGCTATTATTCATTAGATAATATTGCCTCATTCCTAGAAGGTAATCCCGAAGTTCTTAAAATTTATTTAGCTTGTTATGTAAGCTTCTGTGACAAACATAGTTAATTTTAAATGAATATTGGTTATTGTTATTAGTAAAGTTAAGTTATTACTACTAATTTTGTTGCATACTAACTGTAACATTACAATGTAAAAACTTTACTTTATTGTTTTCATTCTGTAAAACTTTCAATTGCAAAATTGTATGAAAGCCCTTGCCTGCCATTGAGTTTTAGTAACTATGGCAACCTGTATTCCTTGCTAATAATGGTTTGTAATTGTTAGATCTCAACAATCTTTTCCAATATACTCACTCCCTAATTTTAATAGCGTGAAATATATAGCCTAAACCGTGTCATAAGTGCGGGTATTTTTATTATTATAGAATGATTCAGAAAAATGCTTTCATTGCCGATTTTTGCTAATTCCGTATAAAGGTATAAAGGTTACATACGGAAGATATATGTGTTTACAATTTTGTATATTAAATATAGAAAGATAATTATTTACCGAGCCTCATTTAAAGGGAACTGACCCATAAAATCCCTTTTTTTACCCATTACTCGGAATGAACGATGTTTACATATTTCGCATGAAACAAATCGTTTTCTGCTCGTCTTCGGTGCATTGCTTTGTTCTAGCATTTTGAGGTACCAAATTATTACAAACAACCGACCAGTAATTCTTCCAAAAGCATTTATATTTCTTAAACAAACATTACATTACGGTATCAATATATTTTGTTTAGTTGATTGATAAAAGCAAAAGCCAGTAGCCCGCCGAACCCCGCTCGCTGTTGGTTGACAGCAGTTGACAGCATGACAGCTGACAGAGGGCCAAAGAGTTTGTAGCTACCAAAGATGTTAAAAAAATATATAGAGCTTAGCTCCCAAACATCGTTTCTTTTACTTTTTTTACGCAAATCGTTTGAGAGGATTTGAGAGAAAGGTATTTCCGTTTAGGAGTTCCTACTTTCTCCGTAAAAGCAATTTCAATTTTTAGGGTGCAGTTGGCCCCATGGATATTAAATAAGTACTACGTCCAGCAGGAAAGAGTGAGGATCTGAACATCTTGCAGTTAAAATAAAGAAAATAAAACCTTATATCATTGTAGTAAGAGTCTCATTGCACGCATAAAAAAATTGATGCCGAGTGAGAGGACTACAAGTATCCGCTGTGTCCCTTTCTAACAGTGATCTGGAGTAGCCAGATATCAATTATTTCGTTTACAGAAAAATGGGCGATTTGTATAAGGAATAAGCTAGGTTTACGGCGTAAACTTCACAAGACTTTTATTTAGAAATGTTTGATTTAGAATAATGTATTTTGTATTGTTTTTGTTAAATACATTAATTATAACAATAATTATTATTACGGACAGGACTATCACTGCCAATAGGTCTGATATAGTAATAATAGATCGGTCTGAGAGTTGTGTATTATTGGTCGATATCACTATCCCGCATGACGAAAATCTTGTGGAAGCCGAAAATGAAAAAATATTAAAATATTTAGATCTGGCTCACGAGATTACAACCATGTGGCGTATGATATCGACTACCATTATTCCGATAGTCGTTTTAGTCTATGGGCTAATAGCGAAGAGCTTCTACCAACATCTCAAGAAGCTCTCGCAAGACAGTTGGATCAAGGGCCCGATTCAAAAGCCAGTTATTTTAGAAACCACACGCATAGTGCGGAGATTCCTGTCTCTGCAGCCCTGACCACTGGTTGCTTGAGTCATCGGATTCCGCAGCCGGTGGTGCTCTATTTTTTTAAAAAGGCTTTATTTTATCTTTTATACAAAGGATGCAAAATATATTATATGTAGAATAAGGAATGAGGATACATATGAAAACAATAATACATTAAAATCCATTTGAAGCAATAATCTGCTGACGTCAGACAACAAAAATATTTTTTTTATGAATTGTCCTTGTATCATATTTCAACATGGTTACCATCGCCGGAGAGGGATAAAAGGGACAGTTATTGAGGTCTCGCTCGGCTTCAATTTATCGACAAGTGCTCATTCCTGTTCTAGTAGTACTTCCACAGAGTACTTTGTAACATACTGAAAGTACTACTTCCATTGGAAAACTATAAGAGGCCGATGTATGACATTTTCATTTTCTTTTCACCAATATTCAGTTAGATATTTATCCCCGAACTCGTAGTTTCATCCCCCTGTTGGTGGTTTTATTAAAGAAAGCAGGTCTGAGACTCAGATTAACAAGAAAAATTGAGTAAACAATTCTTAACAACAAGAGATACTTGTGAAGACAGTAAAAAATGGACAACGTATGTAGAATATGTCTCAAAGGGGGGCTTCTCTCCTCTATTTTTGTTGATAATTACACAGTATCTTTACGTGATATGATAGAGTATTGTAGTAATGTTAAGGTAAGTAACATGGCACTCTTTAATATAAAATTCTATTAGTCAATTTAAGAATACAATGAAATAGCATTTAAATTGATAAAGAATAGAATGATTAATTTGTTTCACTTAATAACACACATGTTAATTACAGATATGTGATGATGATGGTTTACCTGAGCAAATTTGCAGCAATTGTATATACAAATTGGGAGTGGCGTATCATTTTAAACATTTATGCAAAAGTTCTGATGTACGTTTAAGGGAACATCATGGATTGCAACCAGTCAGTGGGTAGGTAAAAGAAAAATATATTTAGGAGTTTGATATGTACTGTACAATATTATGATATAATTTATTTAATACATTCACAGAACTAGAGATATTGGCATAATGACAGATTCACCGGACAGATTTGTATGTATCTCAAGTTATTTATTCATAACTAAATCAAGATTATTAAATATCTTATATGTTTTTGTAGGCAAAAAACCGCACGACATTAAAAAGGATGGGTAATGACAGAATCACAACATGGTATGTTAACTAAATATAAATTTCTTTTGTAATTTTCTCACATAATTTAGTATTCCAGTATTCCATCTTGCTTTATAGTGGCAGAATTGCTGGGAAATTGTTATTTTAAATGTGTCATGTATCTATATTGAAATCTATGAACATAGAAATTATAATAGCTTTTTTCATGTAATATATTAAATTTTATTTCAGGTCGCATGATGTTGCCGTTATGACAGATCCATTTGTATGTATTTAAAAAATATATTCATATTAATTATGTTTTTATATAAAGTTATTACTATTTTTATTATTGTTTTAGATCCCTCGTGCTACATTAATAAAAAAATGGTATGTAGCCTATACAATGTGTTTAATCAATTTAAAATTTAAAATTGCTTTGAGTTTTAAATTGCTGCATTCTGGAGATAACTTTTAACAAATATCCAACCATCAAACCATTCACATTTATAATATAAGTGAGATAGTAGAATTGTACTATTTGACAGCAAATGCAAACTGAGTCAGAAGAAGAGCAGATCAAATTACAATAGGAAACCAGAATCGGAAAAAAAGAAGCGCGGCCCTAAACCCAAACCGAAGCAAAGTCACACCTGCCAACAATGCCAGAAAGATTTCCGATGCAATGCTCAGCTAGAAGTTCATATGAGGTAAGACACTTTTTAAGAAATTTTAATTTATATAATACTAGCTTCGCCCGCATGAAATTAAAAAAATCAAACGCAAGTAGCCTATGTGTACAACCAGACTATCGTTTACATCTATGCCAAATTATATTGAAATCCATTCAGCCATTTAGGACACAAGCTCTAAAAAACATTCATCCATGTAAACTTTCACATTTATAATATCAGTATGATTCTTACTTTTGACTGTAAAGTTTAGAGTGTATCAGGGAGCAAAATAGTTCTTTCTATAGATAGAGCTAGGATTCCATAACTCTGATTTAGATAAAATGGTCTGGTTTGATGGATAATTTTTAGTATACCACAGAACAATTATTTATTCATGGGATGTACTTGAAATATTGTTTACCTCTTTGATATTAATCTTTTATATATTGAAATGATTGTCTTTTAGGACACACACTGGTGAACAACCATATTTATGTATGTACTGTCCGCGTGGCTTCTCACAGAAACACAACCTTACAATACACTTAAGAACACACACTGGCGAGAAACCATTTCAGTGCCAAATTTGCAGGTATATGTAAAATGTGTATATTACCAAGTAATTTTGTTGTCAAACCGCCTAACTAATATTGGTATGTTTTCCGATGAGCTGATCTAAATTATTTCCCCTCATTCTCTTTGAATATTAGAGATAACTATTTTGTACAAATGAAATTAAATTGAACTTATTCCAATAAATAGTATTTGTAATATTGTAAATCAGAACTACATATATTTGTAGACTCAAAAATCACTCGGAGATAAAACTTATTAAATCTTTCTATTTTACAGTAGAAAATTCTCAGCACAAAGTAATCTTCAGGTACATCTTAAAATCCACTCTGGTCAAAAAGATCATGTAAGTTGTTTTAAATTATTAAGTACAATAAGGTGATGGGACTAGTCTTTATGAGTTTATTGGAATTTTTCCTCAAAATAGGCAAACAATAATTTAAATTATATTTCATGAACTGTCTTTTAGTTTTGTTTCAAAATGGACCTCATAATTATGTAAACAGTCAGTTTTTATCATTTCAAAGTGTAATAATTCAAAAATATAACTAAATATATGTATTGTTGTTGCAGGAATGTTCATTGTGTGATAAATCATTTGTAACATCCAGTGAACTGACTCGGCATATGAGCAAACACAGAGGTGTCAAAGACTTCAAATGTGATGAGTGCAAGTCTGCTTATGTTCACCCCAGAGATCTTGTAAGTGTCACACAATAAGATACCTTGTTCCAATAGCAATAGAGTGTATATTCAAATTAGAGAAAGAGTGGTAGAGCATGCTTTAACATCTTCCCACAAATGGGCCGGTCCGTCCAATGCAATACCACAACCACACAGAAGACAGGCGTGAAGTGGAAGCAATTCCGAGTTTGATGAGTGTGGTGCCGATAGTAGACCCCTTTCCGTTCCACCCTATCCTTGGGAGGAAAGAATGGGAAGAAAAAGTGTATGTGGTGGTAAGAAGGGGGAATATTCTGTTTATGTCCATCACCTCTTCTATTGATTAAGGGTAGGCAATGCATCTTCATTTGTGGACAACTATGGAAAGTGGTTGCTTCACTATATCGGCAGATTCAAGCTAAAACTGAAGCTCCCCTTCCCTAGGCGATGTCTATAATACCTCTAATAAATATCATCTTATTTCTACAATGTTTTTTACTCCAATGTTGTTTTCAGAGACTGCACAAACTGAAAAAACATGCAAACACATCACAAAATTCAACACAGAATGAAGGTTTTAATAACAGCAGTCATATTGATATAATTGGTCTTGAAGATAGAAGGGAAATTCACTTAAAGAATGACAAAGATGTCACTCTCTACACTGGGCATACAATTGATGTGAAAAATGAACCCAACCACAGTTTCATAGATCTTGAAAAGGAGATATTTACATTCCCTAATTAGTGAAGTAATTTACTTGAACTTTCGACCAATTGAAATATTACTGCATCTTATTGCTATGTTGGCTTTGCACTTTATGTTTGTGTGCCCAAGCTGCATTGTAAATAATCCATTCCTATAGGTAGAGAATTGAAATATGTTACACATAAGGAATACAGTTTTAGTCAAGAAAACAATTATGTTTTATAACCTTTAATATAGTCACAACTATTATAAATTAATGTACAAAAAATTGTATTGTTAAACTACATTGATATGGACATTTAAAGTATAATCAACATTTGCAATGTGTTTTTTTTTTAGATGTTCTAGGAAACAATTTTAATATGTTGTAGCATGTACTAGATGCTAAGTAGACTAAGTAAGGATATTGCATCTTTGTGTATGATATTCACTAACCAGTATCCTTGTAACATCTTAAGACAGTCTAAATAAAAATTTACTATCATTAAAAATGTCTCATTTTTCAGAATTTTTCCTACACAACAAATATCTTAAATGAAATAATTCAAAAACATATTATCTATACTTTATTGACTAATAACATGTTTACATTGCCACTGAGCATATAAATTAAGCTTTAACTGAATCTTCAAGTTAACATTGCAATATATCTCCCATTTACCTGATAGGTACCCAGGGCTCAAAAACATCGGCTAGTTTTTTTCTCTCTGAAAAGAAAAGCAACTTTAGGTGAAAATATTCTTTTTTGTGTTTGTTGACATCAATATACATAAACATAGTAAATACCATTATTTACAAATGCAGGACTATATTGTAGTTACAGCTCTATACTATTAAAATGTATTGTTTATAAGGACTGCAATCTTACAATATTAATTTACCTGGAATAGGGAAATCTTCGGGATGTAATTCCACGTAATGACGATAGACAGCGTCCTTTTCAGCAAAATATTCATCTCGTTTATTCTGAACGTAATTTAATAGGGCACACCATCCGACCACACCAAAGATGTGTTTTTGAATACCTTAAACATTGAATAAAAAGTTGTTTGTTATGTAATCGATTACCATTAGTAAATACCTTCAGAAACGTGCAATCTACTTTGTTATTGTTATATAATAAATTACCACTAAAGACCGGTCGTCTTGTTCCAAAATTAATCATAACTCCCGTCCCAACTCCAAAAGTAGCTCCAATTAAATATGGCCAATATAAGTTTAAAAAGGGTTTCTTCCTATCCTCATCTCCCAATTTGAGGAGATCTATTGCAGATAAATGTGCAGACATGTTTTACGCACGATGTTTTACCACTTTTGTTCGAGATAATAAAAAATGGATTTAAAACTGGAAAATAATAAAGGTGACAGAAAAGCAAGAGACAAGTTCATCACATTGACAGATGACAAAAATGAAATTGTCATAATGTAAGCACAGACTAAATATTGCTAGGTAGTGCAAAAACTGTTGTCTATTTTAAAATGTTTAGCTTAAATCACTTGTAGCCATATAACTGTCCTTTTTTCAAATGTCACCAGATATCACTGTCATGTCAGCCAGCTGTCAGTTGGTTGGTAAATAATTAGAGCGTGAGTTTAGTAGTTTTTCTAGAGGTTATTAAAGCGTTTTGTTTTATTATTTGGAGATTTAGTATTAGTAATAAGTATTTTAATTAACGGGACGTTTTTACATTTTACAAAGCAAAATGGTAAGTGCATACGGTCTTAAAAATGAACACACATTAAAGGTAACAACAGTACATTTATGTATTATTTTTAATTCATTTGATTATCATTCGGTTTCAGGGTAAGCAGCGCAAGACAAGAAAAATAGTAGAAAAAAGATTTGCCAAAATGAAAAAGCTTATTAGTCCGAGCGATCCACGGATTAAAGCAAAAGATCGTGCCGAACCTAAAAAAAAGAAACCAATCGATCCTCATGAAATGAAAATCCGCGAAGTGCCTCAATCAAGCTCTGCTTTGTTTTTTCAATATAATACACAATTAGGTCCACCTTACCATATACTTATTGATACTAATTTTATAAACTTCTCCATTAAAAACAAATTAGACATTATACAGAATATGATGGACTGTCTGTATGCTAAATGTATTCCGTATATCACTGACTGTGTCTTAGGTGAGTTGGAAAAATTAGGTAGGAAGTACAGAGTTGCACTGAGGATTATAAAAGACCCACGATTTGAGAGGATAGCCTGCCTTCACAAAGGGACATATGCGGATGACTGCATTGTGCAAAGAGTCACACAACACAAATGTTACATAGTCGCTACTAATGATAAAGATTTAAAAAGAAGAATCAGGAAAATCCCTGGAGTACCAATTATGTATGTTGCAGAACATAAGTTTACTATAGAAAGAATGCCAGATGCTTATGGAGCTCCCAAGGGGGCCATTTAGTTTTAAGTTTTCTTTTTAATAAAATTATACCTAAGATGTTTTTGTTATTTAATATACTCTCTACATTATTCTATACTCTGCTCAACATACTTCAGTAAAAAATATTAAACATTGTCGAAATAAAAACAAAAATACAAAACATCACATTTATTATGCAATATAATATTTCCATTACATTATATTCCTACAATACAATATTAAAGGCCTATCCCACAACTGGCTGATAGATGCTCAGATATCTTAAAAATGACGTCACTGACAGAACGGAACACTTCTGATATTTTCGTAACATATTTTTACACATTGTTTTGTTATCAGACAATTTATAATTTGGTGGGACAGGTCATTAGTATAGACGGTCATTAGTATAGACAACAATCAAATTGATCCAAGTAAAGTACAGTGTATTAAATATCTACATTATAATCGCAAACATTTTAAATTGATACATGAGTTGGATAATGTAATGTAAATTGTTCATAAGGTAAGGTTTTACTATGAATATCACTTCACAGTCACCAAGTCTTTACAAAGCCCGATTAAAAGCTCCGCAGAGGCAATACTAGATGGTGTTGTTATGTGAACCCGGAGAGCCAACTACATCAATGATTTCACCGAGAGGCTTTGTGTCAGCTTCAGACGTGTTACATAATGATGGCGGGATAGTCAATGTCTGAAATAGAGTTTGTATTAATAATTATGTAAAACTAGCTGTCTCCTGCTACTCTCCATGCGGATTTAGAAAAAATATTAATAGCCTATGTATTATTTCACATTATGATTTACATCAATGCTAAATTACATTCAGATCCATGGTGTGGATATCTAATAACAGACATCTTTCCCTCCATCCAAGCATTCACATCTTACTAATATTACAAATACGAAAGTTTGGATAGATGGATGTTTGTCAGAGTTTGTAGCCTAAACTGCTGAATGGATCCTAATGAAATTTGGCACAAATGTAAAACATAGTCTGGAAGAACACATAGGCTACTTGCTTTTGTTTTTTTTTTTAACTCCACGAAAACAAGTCGCGGACAAAAACTAGTTTATGATATTAGAAAGATGAAAATAGTATGATTGTTTCTACTACAATTTCTTGATACATTAACTGATTGAAAAAATCCTACTGTTAAATAAAAGATTTTACCTTCCCAGGATTGAGTGCTTCATACTGATGTCTTAATGCTTGCAATTCAAATTCATACGAATTCAAAGCGTTCTTGAGGTCTATAGCTAAAGCGAGATCTGAGCGCAGCTCATTAAAATGTTTGCATATAGACTCCGTTGGAGTTGGAGCGACATCTGAAATAAAAACTTATTTATAACATTCATATATAAGATAAATAAGGAATCAAGAACTAGCTGGTATCAAATTCGTCTGTGGTAAATTTAAAATACATTAACAATTTCCTTTCCTGACTATCGCATTTATAATTATATAGTAACAATTTTAAATGGTTCACACCAGCTATACCTTTAACATAATGTAATATCAAAGTATTATAAACATAAATACCAATATTCATAAGTCGCAATTCCTGTTCAATTGCCTTGGTCTTCCGCTGTCCTACACCAGGAGGCAGCTTCATGCGCTGCGAGCGCAGCCACACGCCCGTGCCGCGCGCCTCCGGGAACTTTATACCTGACCATTCTACTGTCTGGATAATATAAAAGGACAGAATTAAATTAAACATCCATATTTTTGAATATCGAAGTATATAAGTCCAGAAACTTTTGTACACCAGCGATCCATCAAATGTGAAATTGTGACCTTTTCGTACATCTTTTTAAATATCATGTCAGCCCAAATGCATATGCACACTGGTTATTAGTATTCTCCATCTGCATACATTTTTGTGGCAACACATACAATTTTCTGAACTACTAAGATATCTAACATAACAAAATAAATTTTAACAACATTATTATTAAATGTAGTTCTATTTTTGGGATAAAAAAATGGTATAATTTAAATTCAAAGTACTTAAGGCAATTAAAAACCTTACCACAGTTTCAATAGCTCTCATAGGTCTTTGTTGTGAAGCAAGTTTCTTCTTATGTAGTTTTCTGTCATGTCGTCTAGCAATGCTCGAAGACACTGTAGATGGTGTGTTCATTCCATCATTGGATATAGCTGTTTGGTTAGCCACAGCACTGTTACCATCCGCTCTTGATATCAATTTCTGAAGATCTTGAGTTTTTCTTTCTCTTTCACGTTTTCTGGCTTCGATTTTCTTCAATTCAGCCAGTAACATTTGTTCTTCTTCTATCTGCAATGAAAAAAAAACATTAATTATTTTTTAATACATACAATTTTTTACATTGTTTATAAATTTACCTGTTCTTTGGTCCTGTCGAATAATCGTCGTAATTGTTCTTTTCTCTTCCTCTCATGTTCTGCATCATAATGATATACCCGTTTCTCTCCATTCACCATGGTCACTGTATTTGACCAAGGATTTGTTTTCACCTATGAATTAAAATAATTTCAAAACATAGACTTGATTGGTTCTTCAATGTATCTAATTGTGATACTATTAAATACTAAAATTATAGCCTTTGTTACTAAGTGATGTCATAACTTTCTAATGGTGAAAGATTTTTTTGAAATCGGCCCAGTAGTTTTTGAGTTATTCCAATATATACAAAAATAAAAATCTTCCCTCTTTATAATATTACTATAGATTAAATATTTTATCTGCTAAATGCAAATGAAGTGAATAAAGTTTTAGTTTTAATTAACCTTGCTGAGAATGCCACAAATGTTGTAATATCTCTCCTTTAGGTCTTCCACACTTCTATCCCTAAAGGCAGCACGATCCCATCTATCATGGATGATAATGAAACGGAGATCAAAGCGCTGGCACAGGTCCATTAAGTGATCCGTCTCTGCCTGACTCCAATCTTCAGATTTCAGATATTGATTGTATTCAGACTCTGAATATGATGGTATTGAAACTTGCTGAAAGAACATAACTACAATTACAATTTGTACCAAAAACTACAATGAATGTTATGCTCCATACATTCCAATAAAATTGGAAATCTCACTAGACTGACAGCTCAACATAATTTCATAGTTGTAACAGTGTCTTAAATGATAAGGCAACACTTAAACTGCAATTTCCTTTATAATTTTAATATCAATCAGAATGTAAGTGACATTTATGAAGCAACACATTTAAGTTTAGTTTCAGCATTTTGGCCAAAGTCATAAATTAGAATAGATAACCTTATATCTCTAGCTTTAAATTACATACCTTATTAAATTGCGCAAATGGATATTCTTTACTTTCATCTGTTTTTCTTTTCCAATGATAGAAGACTGCATTATCTTTACGAGCTGGGTTTGTAAACGGAGCCCACACCCATTTCCTTACCTTTCTCATACCAAGCTTTGCTTTGGTTTGCTTGTAAGCTTTGCCTTTAATTAAACGTCATTATGTATAACATTTATAAGAATATAAACTGTTAAATAACAACTATCAATACATTAACATAAAGTTTTCTAGTTAAAGATGGTTTAAAGTACTATTTAATTCACCTATACATTTAACAAACTATGCTCTAGAGAAATTTCAGACACCATACTACTACATACCATAATTTTATTGATCAGGTTTTACATAACCTATTAGAAACTGAATACCAGTGCGCTTTTAATTAATAGATAATTTACAAATTATTTCATAGTGTAATTTACCTGTATCAGTTGGTAAAAGTGGAGGCAGATCTTTGTTGTCATTGTATAGTAATGCAAAAACCTCCCGATGCATTCCTTCAGGTCTACGAGCAGCTTTCGCCGTCACATACTTCTTTTTCATTTTATCACCATGAAGAATGCTATCTCTGGTGATTTCTGCAGTCCCAGGCTGTTCAATGTCTAATATATCAAGAATATCAGCCATTTTTGTTTAAATCTTAAGTATACTGGCTTCTTATCTTATACACTGATTTTGCTCTAAATTAAAATTAAGTTTGATTACTTAACGCTATCATTTGCAGGGAATTAACTTTAAAACTACGATAATTTTTTATCGAATTCGATGAATTGACAAATGAATATAGATGACTTTGACAGTTGTTGCTTGACGGCAGTTTACGTGATGACAAGATCAAAGAGTAAGTCCACAGTATACTTTTTATTTTGTCTGTGGTTTGGCAACTAAAGATATTTAAAATTGCGCGTAGTTTAATATTTATTTACAATTTTCTTAGCGTTAAATAAGTTTATATTATATACAAAATCATGCGGTATGATTATGCAAAACATTTTAAAGTTACATAAGACTTATAAAGCAAAAAGTTATAAAACTCTTAATAACGGTTTAACTAAGTTTTAGACTCAACATCATTTGTAGTTATCGCTTTTTAGAACACAATTTAGCCGATGTATGTAGAGGGTTAATTATAACACCTTTATGTCTAAAAATTCTGACTTGCTGATAAACATTTCAGTGCATCACATATTTCACTTACGTTATTTTTTCTAATACTCTTAAGGAAGTTAAGCTAAGTTCAATAAAATAGGAGTATTTGATGTAATATACTGGGTCATAGTATTCAATTGAGATGAAACGGCGGCGTCTAAGGAAAGTAGCCTTGGAAAACTAGTATCTATTACGAGAGGGCACCCCGATCTGTTCGAGAAGCCAACTTGACCCGGCCATTGTAGATTCTCAAGCCGCTGTAACTGACCTAAAATAACAATCTTCAAAGGAAAATTCGAATAGTGCTCTGTGCATTCTTATGTTAGGAGGGTATATATGGCCATTGAATATTTACTCATTATGCAAGTTTTCATAATAAAATGTAAAATTAAACTCTTATTTTTATTTTATTAACAATTATTTAAAATTATCCAAACGTCGTCATATCACGCAGAACAGCACTAAGCGCTTCTGGACTAGATTTCGGTGCCTGTAACCAAAATGTATTAAATGTTACCAATGGATTGCGAACTTCGTCATTTTATATTCTCACTAAGGAAAACATTATAAACCGGCACCAAACGAACCATATTTAAACAGTAATTAACGACTTTCTTATCATTACAGTCCATTTCAATTAAAAAATAATTTTAAAAATATTACCCTACCGCAAGGCTTGTATCGTGTATGTAACTTTGAATAATAGCAGCATTAATATATTTACAAATACCCGTATCGCACTTACGCTGTGACTTCCTGTATTGATCCAGAAGAATCTGAAGTTTCCATGAGCTTTGTAATATCCTTCGAGACGGTCGTTCACCCAGAGAGGTCGACGAGGGGAGTTTTTATATTGTTTAGCTCCTGCCCATTCAAGTCTATCAACCCATAGTATTTGTCCTGCAATATATTTATTTAGTTTAGGGCCTGTCCCACCCTGGTTATTAGAGTCTAAGATAACTTAAAAATGACGTCACTGTCAGATGAGGTAACAAAATCCGATATTTCGTCAAACATTTTACACGTTGAATTGTTATCAGACAATTTACAATTTGATGGGACCGGCCCTTAGACTTTTAAATCTGATGTCAAATCATGAATCAAAAAGATGTAAGCAGTAAAGTTTGTAGAATATTTAGTGAAATAATAATTCAGGAATTATAGATTATTTTTTCTCACCTGGAGTAGAACAGATTAGGTCCGCATTACCATTGTAAACCGTAAGTATAATGTCTGTTTCGTTTAGTAATTTTTCAACTGAAAATGAAACAAAACAGTGTATAAGTAAGCATTAGGAAATAGGATTTGTCCATACAAAGCTGTTATTAAATTTAAATATCCTCTAACGAATTTGCTTAAGAAAAAACTAAGACCTGAACAGTTCACAGTTTTGTAAGATTTATCTAAACGATTTGATAGACATCAGATAAAACTGAGCCTGTATAGCGTGCTTTAGGTATATTTAATTACCTTATGGATCTCTTTGCTATATTAGTACTTAACTTGCAGGATTGAAAAAACTTACTGCCATCAGTGACTGGTTTCATAAAGTCCCCGTTCTGAGCGTTGAAGACCGCATTTGATGATATCTGCCAGCGGACTCTTTCGGGGATTCTTAGTGCTTGCTTTACTCTCGTATTCATTAATATGTTAATATCCCATTCATCATTTGTGCTGCGATACTGAAGAGGTGAATCTCGTATCATCAATTCTCTTGCAGCCTCTAATAAAGTTTAGTTTTTAAATTAAAATATATTAAGTACTAGTTGTTCCTCACGACATCGCTCGCGTGAAATTAAAATAAATAGTAAAAACATAGCCTATGTTACTTAGCGATAACATAGCTTATTAATATTGCAAGAATATTTGAAATCGGTCTAGTAGTTTTTGAGTCATTCCAGTACATACAAAAATCCAAAACTACAAATCTTTCCTCTTTATAACATTAGTATAGATGTCTCGGCTAAAGGCAAAATTATTTAGAGACAAATTAAATGCGTACCATAAGCACTTTTCAGCGTGTCGGGAAGTGTCACATTTCTTGATGACAGAATATCGTAGAAATCGACACTAGTTGTGGCAGCAAACACTGCACGTTGCGTCTGCGCCCATTGGTTCGTTGCTGCGACGTAGGATCCTTCGTTGAACAGTTGCTCAGCTTTTCTAGCAGCTGCTTGAATACTCTCGTAGCCATCTTGGTCAACCAGACCGGCAGCTAACAGTAACGGGCCCCAAGTTAATGTAGCATCCACTGGAGATATCCATGCGTTACCCATGGCGATGCCTCGGAGATTTGACTTCAATGTACCCTCTTTCTCTGCCTGTAATATAAATGATAGCTTTGAAACTAATTTAACCATAAGGTTAGTAACTAATCATAAAGCTTATGATGCAATCAGGATTCAAATATCGTTTAAATTTTACATGGTTTTTATAGTTTTTTTTAAGGATATTAAGAATTCTCGTGAATGTTTTTTTTTAATTCTATTTACCTTGCGCATTTCAATGCCAATGTCGATAGCCATTTTGCCTCCATAGGACTGGCCGTAAATGTACACAGGAACTCCTTCGAATTCAGGATGGGAGTCATAGAATCCTCGCATTAGTTCCACAAAGTCTGTCGCTGTTGAACAGATAATTTTAAATTTTTACCATGGGTTTTCACTCACAATATATACAATTTAAAAAAATGTTATCTTTTTCCTTGTTTTTGGAAAAACAGATTTTTTGGTACAGATATGCAATAAAAATTCGGTAAGTTTTGTAAACAATATGTCTAATTTACCGATTTCCAAATTAGTTTTCGTCAAGTATTGTACATCATCAACATAACTGAATCCAGTACCCACAGGATTATCGACGAACATGACGTTGAAATTTTTAATCTGAAAAAAAAACAGTTTTTTTTTGTGTTAATTTCAAACTCGTTAGTCAGTAATCATTCCTCCAATATCTACCGTAATCATTTAAAGGATTAACTAAACAATCAGTTATAGCAATCATTGATCAATCAAAGATTAATATCACAGACGATTAGATTAAAGTACTTTCTTAACATAACCTAAATTAAAAAAAAATCCAAACATTTATGTTTATTTACAAAGCATCATTAGTGTACACATAGTAGTGTCTGCAGATTTTTTTATTACTAAAATGTAATATAAACACGTATAGATTAACAAATTCGTGTGAATTTTTACCTTTCCTCCTTCCCAGGTTGTTCATACACCAGGCAGGTGTAGAAGCTCTCTAACAATTAAATAGCGTAAACTTTTTTGTAAAGTTAAACTTTAGAAGGTAAGCGTAAACTTTAGAAGGTTCATGCCTTAAGTGTAACATGATTATTGTTTTTAAAACATACCCAAGTATAATTCCTGTCTTTTAGTGCCAGATCTTGTGGTCCAAGAATTTCGAAGTTGCCGATGCCAGTAGAAGAGCCGCCAGGTCCACCCTGCAGCCACACTATAATAGGGCGTTCCGTGTAATGTTGGACTGGAGCCGTTGTGTAGTACAGCCAGTAGAACATATGAGCCCCTTCACGTACAGTAACATAGTCAGATGCTTGCTTGTATGGTCCGAATTGAGCTGGAAATTAAAATTGTGTTTGTTTAGTCTATAAATTCCAAAACGTTCAATAATTTTCATTCAATACAGCATTGTTTCACACACATTGTTATGGTTTTAAACATAACTATTATGTTCATGGATAAACAAATTGTTATTTTGACACTAGATGGTGTTAGTAGCGAGTTAAAACACATTAACGAGAGATTGTGCGTTTACAAAATTTCAATGTTTAAGTATTTTTAGTAGTCTGGAAATACATAGTAGAGTGCAGTATAATTAAAATAACTTAAAAAAACCCTATTAAGTGACGTACCTTTTTTTATTAGCCATTTCTTTATTGATCGTAACGGTGTTTCATTTTTTCCAATTAAAATTGTTATGTACAAATATATCTTAATATAGGTCAACATATGGATATAAAGATATTCTTATAATAAGAGTTCTTTAAGGCAGTTAAGATCCCCTTTAAAATTACTAGATATTACATCTCTCATGCCTAAAACTGGGGAAATCAAAGGACTTATATTGTGAAATGTATTTGAAATGGCCTTTGTTCAAAAGTGCGTAGACAAAACGTGATAATGTCTCAAGAAATTTGTTTTAGTGGTGGCAATATTTGTGTTGATCAGTGCTTAGGCAAGTTTTTGAGTTATTTTTGTTCCAAATGATATTATATTCAATGCTTAATAAGAAGAAATCCTTAAACGTCACGACATTAAAGTTGACATGAGATTGTGCTACCAAATTTATGATAGCTTTATATTAATAATATGAATCCGTTTATTTATGTGTTCATTTTGCTTTGATATAAATTATACAGCTTTATTAGCTTGCGTTTATTAAGATTTCTTACAGTTACAGGGCACCAAATGTAAGAGAGTTCACTATTGACAGAGTTTCATAACATCACTGTTATGTGGCATATTGTAATAGAGTACCCACTAAATATTAGAATACAATTATTTAATTAATTTAAAACGAACACTGTTATCATCTTGAAATGTTTTAATTTAACACACTGGCTCAAAATAGAAACAAATTTTTGAGTGACTTGGAAAAAATAGTTGTTTTAAACTCGGTAAATATTTAGCTTTAACTAGTTTTTGTAAGAACGTTTTATATGTGATAGTGATATCCACTCACCTTCAGAGCAATGACTTACGAAAGCGGTTATTAAAAATATATAAAACAACATGTTTATATAATTGCTCAATCGAAACAAATGATTGTAAACGTCAGCCTTATTTATAAAATGATTTAGAATCAGTGAAATCTTGCAATCTTATGTATAACTTATTGATATCTGATTTCTTTGATACCATTATCTAGATAGTAATCATAATTAGAAAATATAATTATCAAAAACATCAAAGGCGAAAAATATCTTTTTTTTTTCAGATCATTCAGTATTTTTCATTGATTTAACAGATTAAGTGGTAAATAAGGTAAAATTGTTAACACGTCTAAATATTCATTGTTTTAATAAATAAAAAAAATACAGTACTGTCTTTACCGCTCAATTTCTTTTCTATCGCCTAACCTAAGATCCCTTTTTTTCCGTTAACCGTTAAGCATTAGTTTTCGATCTAAATAATAAATTAAAAACAATGAAATACTAGTCTAGTTATAGAGTCAGTTCAAAATAAACGCAAGAAATGTGTCACGATAATTATTTATATAAAAAACGTATAAGCAAATAAGCGGTATTAAACATGTGATAGACACGACCTTTTATTTCTGATTGAATCTATTTGATTATTGATATTGATAAATTAACAATACTTATCTGATATTACAGTTAATATATTTTGCAACTTTCCTTGCGATATGTTTCTCTTGAACACTGTTTAACAATGAAGAAGTGTATACTCGTTTGTATATCAGTGCTTACTATCCTAGTAGGTTTGGCAGAGAGTGAAAATTCATATGAAACAATCAGTAAGTCCACATTAACATATTAGTATTTTCTAGACAAGGCAAGAAAAGTGCTTAATTACATAATTTTATGTAATCGCTTTCAGTTATGGTTAGCTTGTGTACATTTATGGTCGTTTTTTCCTTTTTATAACCACGTAATGAGTACATTGCATACACAATAACAGAAGTATTTCTGTACTTCAAAGTCCTCGCTGGGTAATAATTTTATTAAATTCAAACATTTCATATCGATAAAGATAAATAAAAATTGTCTTTTATTCGAAATGCTGAAGAGTTTTAACAACTTGACTGTTTCTTACAGGGCTTAAAGGAAAAGGATTTAGCAATGTCGCACATACAGTTGCATTTACGAAGATATCAGGCGTAGGGGAACTTTTCTGGCTGTTCTGGCCGAGTCTTGCCGAATACTCCCCTAATCAACCTTTAATAGTGTGGCTAGATGGCGTTACAGGCGTCCCGCCAAGTCTTCGGGCTAATTTCGAAATGTTCGGACCGTTTGGGACTAATTTGAGAAGACAAGAATCATGGGTATGTTTTTTTTTATTCAGTAAATAATGTATTGTGTATACAAGCATTTAAAATCTCAACTTTTATATCCAACTTAATACCAACATTGGTATTAATTTCATTCTCTGTGGGAAAAAGATACAACGATATCAGTGTATGAGTGTTTCAATATTGCAAATTAACTTTTTTTTTTCTAGATTCAATACTTCAATTTGTTGTTAATCGATGCTCCAGTTGGCACTGGATATAGCAAAGCAGAAGACGAGAATAATATTTCTACTAACTTCGAGGATCATGGTATAGTATTTGTGAATGGATGTTTTTTTCTTCGAATTAATTCAGATCTAAGTATATTTATTTTTTCCAGTTGATAACTTAGTTACTATACTAAAATCGTTTTATGGGATACATGAGGAGTATTCTAATACACCAGTTTACATTTTCGGACAAGGACATGGGGCACAGCTAGCGGTTGCTTTAGCAGCTCGTCTTGCTCAGGTGAGTTAGTTTATTATCACCTCTAGAAAATTGTATTTAGTATGTCTAAAGCATTTTCATTTTTAAGAATATGAGTATCACTAATTATAAATTTAATGTTTTACCTTTCGCTGGCTTAATATCAAAGATTTAAATAAGACATATCTTGCTTTATTACATTTTTTAGTATAACTTCCACATTCAAGTCGATACAGTTCATTTACATTTCTCAAAACAATAAAACAACTTAAAAGAATCAAAATTTTTTGGAATACACTTTCGTAAAATTTTTTGATCTCCTGTATCCATGTTAGTACTTAAAATACAACACAAACAATCGCATTACAGAATAACCTATTCAATAACGTTGTAAAAGGAGTTGGTATTGGCAATGGAATAATATCACCGGCGCAAGCGTTGACCAAAATCGGTTTCTACCTTGAAGAGTTTGGAAAGATCGATGCTGACGGACGAAAGGTAGTTGAAAACTTTTCAGATGAAATAAATACACTTACTAATAATGGACGCTATGAAGAAGCTTTCGACTTATTTTTGTCAATAAAGAAAGTCGTTAACATAAACGCTGGTGCGGGTGGACTCAACTTAGATGACATCTCTGAGAAATTGACTCGTGATAAGTTACAAGGTGAGTTATCAAGTAGTTGTAATAAGAACTTTATTTATTTGATCATTGTACACAATCAGAAACGAGAACAAATACTAAAGAAGAAACGGCTTGTTCCACTGGTGAACTCTAAAGATTTCTCTAACAGCTGATCCTTCTGAGTCAAAGACAGAGAAAGTCTGGTGATTTGTTAAAATAAAATATTTTATTTCAGAATACTTCAACAGACGTCTTACAGCAGACCATTATAAGCTTATGGAAGAGACTGTTCCACCACTTATAGGGTTATCTGGCAAAGTAATATACGATGGACAACGTGACGCTGTTTTAAAAGCATTCAGGAATTCTTTAATGAAACCAGCAGTCGACAAGGGTATTTATTATTTTCTAATAATCTTATCTGTGTAACAGTCACTTATTCGACGAAATACAATAATGATTTGTGTTTCAGTGGAATATTTACTTCAGAACACAAACATCTCGGTGACCATTTATAATGGAAATTTAGATGCAATCTCTAATACACCAGGTATGTACTAAATTGTGTTTTACTTTTAGTTTTAATTTGTAATCTATAATTATACTAATATTGCATTGAAATAACTTCAATATTGGGCCTATTTTAAACATTCTTTCACCATTAGAAAGATAATTTATCTATGAGTAATATACGCTATAATTTTACACGGGCGAATTCACGAGCAACAGTTTGTTAATAAACTAATATTAGGTGCAATCTTTTTAAAGAGAAGATGGGTACTGATCAATAGATGGCGTTAGTTCAAATTAAAACTTTTCCAGGTCAATTATTGTGGGTTGACAATTTGCGTTGGTCTGGACAAAAGGATTTCTTGAATTATGTGAGAAAGCCATTTGTAAGAAGCCGTGGCCTTCAGGGTTATTACCGAAAGACGTCGCAGTTGCATTTCTACTGGATGAACTCCGTGGGACAATCGGTAATATTCATTTAATAGTTACATGCATTGGCATACATATTAAGCTTTAAATTAAAATTGAATTGTTTGAAAAGTTAATGGGATTTATTTGAATAAAGTTAGCATGGAAGTCTCATTTAAAATTTCGTTTTTGTCATTTTCTTTTCATTGTTTCACATGAATTATTTTTTACAGGTTCCGCTTGACGGTTACTATGGCATGACGAGAATTCTTCAAATAATTACTAACACTGTGTAATAAAAATAAGGAAATAAATCTATTTTATAAAAGTTAGTAACATATTTTTACGTTATTCCAGATATTATAGACCGTCAAGGATATCTGAACTGGTGGGCATAAGTTAAACTAAATAAATACATTATGACAGCTCACTAACGCTACCATATCAGTTTCAAAAATATGTCTCAAGATTTTTGTTGTATAGAATAGTCTTTACCTACGTCTAACGACATTTTACATGTTTTCTGTCAGAACCAACCGCGATAGCAGCGCCACTTAACGGCCCAGATATCCTTGTTTGACTATACAATATGACGTCATTGGTACGTAAGAATATTAAACCAGTTTTTTTGTACATATTTAAATTATAATCTACTTCCAAAAGGAGAACTGTAATACGTAGCCTCGCAAATATTAAACGAGTTTAATATCCTTGTAATTTCCCTATCAGATATCTCTTAGCAGACGTCAAGGAACCGGTTCAATGCGTAACCTACAAACATCACGTTTATTGAATTAATCCTCACGTGAAATTAACACCGGCTGACTGGAATTGTTAATGTTGGAGCTCTGCATGTAGGTGACTAACTATAACTAATAATTAAATGAAAAGTAAAATAGGTTTAGGGATCCTGTTTATCTTTGCTTACACTGGGGTAACTCCATCTTTGTGACATTATCCTAAACATCGTGAAAGTTGAGATGGATGGATGCATTTTTATTAGAGTTTGTACCCTAAACTGCTTGACGAATCTCGATAACATTTGGCATAGATGTAGCGGATAGTCTGAAAGAACACACAGACTACTCACTTTTATTTTTTTTATTCTACGCGGACGGAGTGGCGGGCGAAAGCTAGTAATCTATATATGTAAAAGAGGAAACTGACTGACAGATAGACTGATATATCAATACACGGCCTAATCTACAGATCCCAGAGACTTACAATTGTGCACATAGATTTCTGTCACTACGTAGGCAAGCAATAAGTACGGAAGGTTCAAAATGACGGTTCCAAAGTTTGTACATATATGATAAAGATCTTTGAAATTCATAAAGTAAAAAAAATAAACTTTGAAAAATCGCCTATTGAATGTTAACAAACATTTAGATTGTATTTCATCTACAATATAATAAACCTGATAACAAAATTATGTCTAAAACCTATAACTATGCTGACAACAGTTTCTTAGTAAACTCGCTGAAGATTTCCCGAGACCTTAGGCAATAAAGATGTTCTACAAAAGGCTATTTATAAGATAGCTCTAGCGCTCTTAGGGCTCAAATTTAATTTACATAATTATTTTTCGTTCGTTAAGAAATTCGTTTTAACCGGATTTAGTCTCTCGAAGTTTCAAAGGGTTACCTTTTGTAATGCTGAATCAGTTTAATAGTTATTTAGTGTCAGACTGTTTTCCTAAACGAATTTATGAAATGTACAAATAATACTTGCTGGTAAATGTTCGTCTGTGTTTTAACATTTTTGTATATTTATAAATTTCATCAAGATCCATTCACCCATTTAAGCTATAAAATCTAACAAACATCCATTTATCCATCTAAACTTTCGCTTTTATAATGTTAGTAAGATTGTAAAGATTTGAGATCCATTCGTTTGATAGTTACAAAGGCATATCTTTACAAATATAACGTCGTTTGTATGAAAACACTCGTGTTACAGTGAAATGAAGATACAAAGTCCGCACGTGACAGTACAGTGAACACTCCTTAAGAAAACCCTTCTATTGGAACAAATTACGTCCGTCTTCAAATAGGGTGTAAGTGGGATATCTAAAATAGGTTACTTTTGCCTCTTTCATCTGTCACATTGCCTCACTTTGAGATTTTCTCAGCTCTTGGGGGATTTACTAAAAGCCCTTCAATAAACAAAATTGTAGACTCGATATACCTGCTTTTGTACACCGTGTTGGGTAAAGTAATTTTGATTGCAGACAAAAGAATTCTATGGAACAAGATGCAGACACATGATGAATACTAAAATGGACTCAAATGTAGTTTTTAAGTGGAATAGTATTTTTAGTTTAACTTTTACCAGAAGCAATTTATAGCTCTTAATATATTTTACCAGACTTTGTTTCACTTCCATTTTTTATCACCACAAACTGTATAATAATTATAAGTACTTACGTATAATAAATATGCAATGTAAACATAAGCCCTGATTATATTATTCTACAAACGTCGTGACACGAGGTTTTTCTGAAATATAATGACAGCGACACAAAACGGGTTTGGACTTTAAAACTCATTTTATTTTTAACTTTTTTAGAGGACATACTTATTTATGAATGTCCTTATCAATAATGTTTTTTCTGGACAAGGATAATGTGCAATTATACAGATTTTAATGTCATCACCTTGTCTTATCTGTTTATTTTGATTATTTATTAACTGAACATCGGTAGACCAAAGGTTGATGATGATGATGATGATGATGGTGATGGTGATGATGATGATAAAAATCGTATGAGCTTTTATATTTCCTATGGATGAAAAACACAAATATTTCCTCACAATATTGACATAGTTAAACGGTCACACGTTAGCAAGAAAATAAAAACCACAGGTTTGTTAACAAATATTTAACTAATCTATCGAATAGATGAAAATTTGTCATGCGATAATTGTTTGAAGAAAAGATTATCAAGTATTATGTTGTGATTAGCGTCCAGTCACATGAAGCGATAGACCATAGTTCATTCGACTCTGACGACATTAAACACTTCGACGTGATTTATTTATTACAACCATATTGTTACATCATATCATTCGGAAATATTTACTTTAAGTTTGGTTTTGTTTCCGGTGTTATTTCCTATGAAGATGAAGAATCGGAAATTTTAGAGAAGTTAGGGCCCGTCTCACCAAATTGTAAATTGTCTAATAACAATCCAACATGTGAAATATGTGATGGTAATATCGGTCTTTGTTCCCTTATCTGACAGTGACGTCATTTTTAAGCTGAGTCTCTATCAGCCAGTGGTGGGATAGGCCCTAAGTCTCATAGAACAGTCACGTCTTGAATATCTTTCTTAAGGTTATCCTTAAGGAAGTGTGACCTTCATTCAGATAGAGGACAAACAGAGAAAAATTCTTTTCCCAACAATTTCTTCCCGTTGCCATCTTCCTTCACTTCAGTCTAGAATGAAATAGGGGAAGTCCCTAAAACCTACTTCATTCTAGTGTTTATTGTTTGTCATCTACTATGTATAAATCTTAAAGAAGAGTCATTAAATTACTAAAGTTATGCATTGCTGTGTCTCTTATATGTGATTAACATGTGTGTCAAACATTCACTTCTAATTGTTACATTAGTCACGCGGTACTCTTTAGTGATTTTAATTTCTTGTTTATGTCTTTGTAAAAATCTATTATTGTATACTAAAAAAAGATTTACTTGTATTTAATACGTAGAAAGTAGTCGATCCAGAGAAAGTATCTTAGTCTGATTTGTCCTGTAACCCTGAGAACTAGTAATGCTAAGTACTGAAATGTATCACTTTCTGTACTTAGTGTATTTTTTTATAAAATGTTAAATGTTGCCCGCGACATCGTGTGCGCAGTAAAAGAAAAAAACTACGTGTCCCTCGGGAATCTGCCATTTTTAAGGATGAAACGTGTGATAGCTTGCTAATTTTCGCATTTTCTGTAATCATTCAAGGTTCACAACAGGCGAATGCCGGGAATCTTAATAAAATTATCTATTTATTGGCAATATCAATTTTTAACTGATAATAAACATCAAGCTATATTTATGTGGTTAAAAGTACCACACCAGTTATTTATTTAACAACAATGAGGTGGAAACAGATGGATGGTATACGTAATAACACCCATACAAAGCTAATGAATGCATTTTATATGAACATTTAATTTTTCAAGCATGTTGCTATTTTGTTTTATTTCACGCTGATACGAGTATCTTTCTCCTAGTTCGCTTACATAGTTATAGTTAAAACTATAATAATTAAGACTAGGCTTATATAAAAATTAGCATTTGAAACATAAATTCATTTGATTGCTATGTAAAAGTATTAAAGCAATATAAATCTAAGGGCCTGTCCCACTGCCTGATAGAGGCTCAAATATCTTAAAATGGCATCACTGTCAGATAAGGGAACAAAATCCGATATTTTAATCATATATTTTATACGTTGGATTGTTATCAGACAATTAACAATTTAGTGGGACAGGCCCTAAGTAAAAATTTTTACATAAAAAATCTAGAAACGCTTAAAATACCATATCAGAATCGAACCCGCGACATTTTCGAATATCGCACTATTTCGTGTGGTAAAATAAACATACTTTTTTCTAAACTACATAGTAATTCGCGATGTGTCCTCGACAAATTTTCAAGATCCAATCACAATGCGCTAGCAAATATTTACTACCCTCGACCCATTTACATCGAGTCTCCTTCAATTTTATATCTTCATTGACTACATGTTAGCGAAATACTTCTAACAGTTTGGTGAATAAAAAAATAAATAACACAATATGATTGACAAGTACTTAACACGATATGGATTATCATAGCTCACATGACTTTTGTAAACGTTCCTTTTTTATTTATTTTTTTCTTTCGGTTGTCAATAATTAAAAGATCTGTGTGGCCAGGTCGAGTCTGCATTCGATGCCGGCAGTCGGTATCGCCGGTGTGTCGTTTCGCTCCGTAAAGTTACGTTTTCCTTACGATTATTTTTTCTTATTGTTACTTTTTTCTTCTGTTTAAGTTTTATGTAATTATATCAACAATACTGGACGTTTAGTTATCGAACTTGCTTGTTTGTGTTAAAAGTGCTTTTAGTTTGAAGATATTTCACAATGACAATTATATCACCGGCTTTTCTCAAGCAGGTTTGTTTATCTTTTTAATTTATGTTTTAATTATTTTTTTCTTTATATTTATTTATTTGTAAATTCTTAGCGGATGCCTATTTTTCTAATTAAAAATAATAGCAACTAAACAAAAATACTTGCTTCAGATTTTAAGTCAATTCTTATTAAGAACTGACGGCTAATTTAGTCTACGATACATTTTAAAAATTATATCTTAAATGCATTGAAAATAAACAATCATTGTTGATATCGATTAATTCATATTGTTAAATCAATCGTGAACTCCGTTCTTTTATTAATACTGAAACAACAGTACAAAAGTCTCTTCCTATCTCTATATTTTCAAACAGAATGCGAGGGAAGACAACATGTTTTTGTACATCATTTTCAGCAGTGAAAACTCACGGTTATTATACTGTCGTGCAGTGTTTATAGTATCGAGTATGAACTCAAAGGTGTGTGACTGTAAACAAAGGAATTAACCGCGATTGGTAACATTTCGTTGTCATCTTTTTTGATTGGTTTAAAGAAATGTATTAAACATCATCATCACCATCATCATCATCATTCATCATCATTTATGTCATATTTTTATTTCACCAATATAATAAACAACGCGAAATTTTAACATTGATTTCATGAGCATGAACATGTATTCCGATACAGGATTAACTGGTAAGCTACAAATTGCTAAGTAGGTTTAACTAATGTATTAATTCTAGTAATTGTTTATTGAATTCCTGAAAATTAATGGATTTTAATTTTATTAGGACGTTGCGAATTGTTTTACTGATACGATTTTAAAATGAACAATCAAAAGTCATTATTTTAGCGGATAGCGTGAGAAAACATGTACAAGACACAGGAAAAAGAAGTATAAATTATTTATAAAGATTTAAATTTTCACATATTAAATACATTGCATTTAAATCATACTATGACTACGTTATACTAAATAATAATTAAATAATTTAAATTTAAAACTGAACTTTTAAAATATGCGTAAAACTAACAGACGTAAAATATTAGCTCGTAAGTTAACGATTTGACGTAATGTAAATTTGAGTTTAAATTTACCTAGATTTATCATATACTAGCTGTTGTCCGCGATTTCGTCCAAACAATACTAAGTTTAAAAAAGTAACTTATAATATACCCGCCTGTGTCTAGCCTTCAGTGAATGTCCGCAACAAATGCAACTTGCGGACAGACAGACAGACAGACAGAAATCTTTTAAAGGCGATTATCGTTATTAGCAACGCAAATACATCATCTTCCCGAAATCTGGAGTTTTTATCTTGATATTACAAACAGACAATCCAATTTTATTATATGTATAGATAGACTGATATAAATAGACGAAACTAACTAAATATATGTAAAATTACGCAAGGATCATTAGACTTGAATACGGCAAAATTATTTGTTCAGAACCATAATTTCTTTGCAAATGACACGTTCAACACAATTATATAAATCATACCTCATTTGTATAAATCTCTTTAACTCAGGAGATGAACAGTTGTTAGAGTATTTTACAGTCATTTTGCTTATTTATATAGTAACACTAGCTATTCCCGTGCGATTTCATCAGCATAAAATTATTTTATTCCTTACATGTGTCAAATTGTCCATTGCAAATGTCAAAATGAGATAACATGACAAAACTTGGCAATCTTGCTTCCTTGATGGTGGTAGCAACTTATGGTCTCTTTCCCACATAAGGGTTTTTTATCCAAAATATTTACTCCCTAAATTTAATGGCGTGAAAATACATAGCATAAAGCGTAACGTAAGTATAGGGCTTTTTATTAAATAAAGAATTATTAAAAAATATGCTGTAATTACTGACATCTTAGGCAACAAAGAAGTGTGTGCTTACGCTTTATTATAATAGTATAGATTATTGAAACAAATTTCGCATTTTATTCACAGTTCTTGAGAGAATGTTATGGTAAATATTTAACTGATTTAGTTAATACACACATCTTTGAATATCTTTGAATATTTTCGCCGATGACTTTCGGTTAGTTACATCACGATGTTCTTCTTGATTCTAAGAACATCGGGTAATTGTCCATAATATGAAATTGGAAAATCGAAAAAGAATTTGATACGTGACGCAATTCGAATCCAAGACTTGCAGATTACAAGTCAAGTGCTTGACCCCTAAACCACATATCCTCTTAGTATTATAAATGAAGTAATATATAATTTTGAAATTATTAAAGTATAAATTGGAAAAAAAAATCGTCCACGTGAAATAAAACTTGTAGCCTATGTTACTCACTGACAACGTAGCTTTTTAATGGTAAGAGGATTATTGATTCTTGCCCAGTAGTTTTTGAGTTATTCTCAGAGTTATTTCAATGTATACAAAAAATACAATTATTTTCTCCTTTATAATATTAGTACAGATTCCATAGACGTATTTGTTAATATTTCTACGTATATTTATAAAGCAGAATTATAATACTGCACACGTGTATAAACATCACACAGTGTCAAGACAATATGATTATAAATAAAGTTATAGAGAACACCTGTCTGTATAAGTATTAAGATTCAGTATAAACGTAGGTGTTCACTGTATTTAGATAGTTGCAGGCAGAGTCCCCAGTCCCCACATTTGAGAAGAATTCTATCAATCCTGAATACAATCAATTTGGAGTGACCGAACGTCTTTAACCTTCAAATATTTAACACCGATATGTTTATGGTTTGGTTACTCAAATATATGAGAAGCAAAAGGTTAGCGTGATATGAACATGTTATGCGACGAAATGATGGGGACATAAACCAGAAAGTGTTGAGATTGAATGTGGATGGCTACAAAGGAAGAGGAAGACCGAAGAAAGTATGGATAGATTGTCTGAAAGAAGATATGCTTAAGAAAGGAGTGGATTCAGATATGACGGCTGATAGAGATGTATGCAAGAGCAGCACATACTGTGCCGACCCGATAAGGGATAAGGGCAAGTGGATGATGATGATGACTCAAATATATCCAAAGTCTCTCTGAATAGTTAACTTTCTTGGTCACACGCTATATTTTGCAACCCCATGATTAACGAATTCCTATTCAATATTCCACTAGTCCACTCAACCAAAGTGTTAAGATTGTTTTGTATTGAAACAATGGTAATGTCAGTTCAATCTGTTCTTACAAAATGTAAACATAACATTTCATTTTTATTACATAACTTGGCTTGTATAAAACTCCAGTAGCGATTGAACGTTTGAGTAATTGAACTCCGCATGACTGTTTTTAATTTAACTAGGTAAATTGTATAGATTCAAATAGCATTTTATTATATATGCCCTAAATACATCTTTCACGTTCCATGTACAGATTTTCTTTAATTTTGCTTACTACTCGTATTCTGATATATGCTTATCTCAGGCACACTTTCTCATATCTTTGAGATGGCCACTCGATCCGAGATCAACTGATATCTGTGGTTGAAATAAGCTCGTCTCTATGACGTCGACTTGCTATCTCTTAAGTGTTTTTATTTTTAAATATTTTTTATACATTTATAAATAATTTGGGTTTGAGAAACTTTACGCTCTGTCACTTGCGATTGTTCACTTAAGGTTCTTTTTTAATTGGTATTGTCATGGTCACTAATTATTTATTCTGTAATCAGAAACTGATGTTAGTTTTGCTCAAATAAACAATTAAATATGTCGTATGATTGTAAATATGTTTGTAAAAAACCAACAAACTGCGATGTATCACAATCACGTAGTTTTTTGTTAGTTTTGTGAGAGTTTTTTAATAAAATCTACGGCGTAGTGTCCGTTCAGAGTTTTATATGAAAAAAAAGTCGTGACCCGCTCTGTTAGTTTGGAATTTCTGTCAAATAGTAAATCTGAACACGTAGAAACAACTTTCGAGTATGCGAGTAAATGTTGATATGAAAGATTTTTTTTTATTGAATTACAATGAAAACATTTTATTTTATGTACACTTTAACACAATTTCTTATATTCATTTTCTTTTATTCTTTTTATACAATAATTTGTACGACACATTAAAATAATCCAACTCAATGATTGTGCAAATCTATGGTATAACAATATTGACATTTTGTGGAATATTCTCGTAAATTGCAAACCGATGGAATTTCAGTTTGACTTTACAAGATATCCTTAATTTATTTAAGACTAGCTGTTCCCGTGTGTCTTCATCCGCATGGAATTATAATAACCTTTTTTTTTCAATGTTGGCAGCTTGTAGTTTATGCTCCCTTTCCCACATCATAGTTATTTTACAATGTAAACATGTAACCTGAAGCGTGTAGTAAGTGTTAGGCTTTTTATTAA
>NW_013527026.1:2168318-2176235 GCF_000836215.1 Papilio polytes
AGATTTTTTAACAAAGAATATTTCAGAATAGTGGACAGGTTTTTGGATTCAAATAAGGCATTACGTAATCAATGTAATTAGTTTCTAGTGTTGGAAAGTTAGCTTACCGCTGTCATATTAAGGAGATAAAGTTAAACCCAGATAAATCGATTACCATACTCTATCCCAGTGAATTTTCCACGTGACACTTATCTGAATTCTCTGTCACGAGTGATTCTTGCAATTTTTATCGTGATCCTCATATAATGACTAAATCGTTATCACGTGAACGATAGTAAAGTAATTCGCTCGCCCTCCTTAATACCGGTGCTTTGGACACTTCAAGAACGGCGGCTTCAATAGACGAGCTGCGAGTAAATCACTTGTGATCACTCCCATCCGTCCGCTCAAATCGTAACATACCTATAATACGTATACGAGTACGCCAATTTCAATTGTAGTCGGAGATTTTTTGTGACTCTATTTTTGGCGTTTAGTGTATCCGCTATCATTAAACTAATAATAAACATTACTGCGATTTTGAATATTTTACCGGAAAAATACTTATATATTTTATGACTAACATTGAAAAATAGTAAATGAATCACTAAATACTTTGTTAAATCAGTGTTAGCGGATTTAACTACAGATGTTTCTAATGTTTTAGTTTTACTTAGATAAAACTTCAAGAAGCGAGCCTATCATTTCCTCAAAGGCCGGCAACGCATTTATAGTTCCTCTGGACTCTGGTGTCACGGATGTCCATGGGCGTCGCTGACCACCTCGGTGTTCTCGCCGCTCGTTTGCCCTCTTTTGTTATAGAAAAAATAAAATAAGAATAGACAGTCTGTGTTTTTTTTAAATACATTATTTACATAATTGAATTTTAATGTCTTTCCTCGAAGGTAACGGATAAGAGAGGAAGGTCACTTTCGATATTAGCCTACAACTACAATGTATAAAGTTTAAACGGTTCATTATTGAGTATGTGTTAACACGTGCAGCCTCTAATGTGCAAATGTGTTTACTTTAAAATTATATAACACTAACAATTTCTAATGTTATTTGAGTATGTTATCTTACACCGGATAAAACTAGTTCTTGTTTTGCCGTTTTGTTAATAAAAAAAAAAAGCAGTTTCATAGTTTAGAAGTTAAATAAATAGTTTTCTTAACAATTTTAGTATTGACAACCAGATTACATTTTTATTAAAGGTGAATGAAAGCAGCCTAATTTTGTCGATTATATTGCATAGATTGTTTGATGCCATAATTTACGGTTGCATTGGCCATCAAAAGAAGTCGACAGTTTCACTGTTATTTGTGATTAGGTTAAATAGTGCTAAAGTTAGTTTCCCTCTCCTCCATTTCCACCGTAGAATGTTAAGTGACGTTTATTGGCTAGCCATACGGCAGCTAAACGAGTTAGAAATCGACGATAAGTTCGATTATTGGTCGAGAAAGGTTAACAGGATTAAAGCAATACAGTTTTATTGACTTGGTTTATAATATATTCAATCTTCTATTCTTTTAGGGTCATATCCTTAATTGTCTAAATTACATAAAGATTAGCATAAATAGTTACGTTGTGGTACCAGATTTTGTTTTATGATATACCGTAACTTTTTAGTCAATTTTCCTTGATTTAAGAACCTTGCAAAAATATACTAGTTTTTATTTTTTATGATATGATGACTTTAGACATTTTAAGGACACAAGGAAAAAAACAAATTTAAGAGATATTATAAAATAAAATAGAGTTTAATAAATAAAGAGATTTAGCAGTGAAATGAGACCAATATCTTGTTCAAAAATTACTAAAAGATTTATCGTCTAAAAATGAAAATATAAATTAGTTGATCGTCGTAGCCTCCCTTTAAAAAAAAAAGAAAAAAAAACATGTAACAAAAAAGAGATTATAAATGTTAACTGCTTCAGAAGGTCTTTAAACTGAATTCACTCTCTTATTAGTAGGTGCAATCATTCAATTAAAACCGGAGAAGAGCATTATGCATGAATGAATGATGAATGAAACCAATTAATCATTATTAAATGTTGAGTAGATAGAGATGCGATTTCAAAAATCGATTACATCGATAGAAATTATTTTAATTTTAGCTAAATTTTCAGTATGGATTACTGATATTTAATTTTTAAGTAAATAATCTTCTTCTAAAGACTACAATCAACTGGAAACAAAAGCAGTTTTAAATTGTTTTTGCATACATTATTGACCAAATTCTATCATAGACAATTTAAATAAAAATGTTTCTAACTAGAAAGTCAGAACGGGTTTTTTTGCCAGATTCCAATAGGCCCAGTTTTAGTAAAAAATCGAAAGTTTATTTTTTGCATTACTCAATTAAAAATGATTACGAAATTTAAGGAAGTAACTACATATTAATGTAAATAAGGTAAGTTCCTAGTTTCAGTAACTAGTAAATATGGACATAATATAAAACTGTCAAGATTGTCTGTACGTGACCGAAGCAAGGTTGCAGCGTTTAAAGACCCCTTGGTGGCAATGTGTATGAAAGGGATTTGTTTGTTTAAATAACTTTGGCTATAGAAAAACGAACTAGGCAATGAACCGCCGTAAAATCTACCACTTTTGTATTAAATAAAGAAGACACACACATGTGCATTGATCACATATGTATAAAATTGAAATGTCTTTACAAAGTGGCTCAAAAATTTAAACATAAACGAGCACACAAGCAAGTTAAAAACTTACTGTTCATTTTTGCTTAACAGAAGGGGGGGAAAGGTCAGACAGGTCAGACAGGTCCTGTCTATTAAAAGTCAAAGTTAACTAACAAACACAATGTGGTCAAAATTTACTTTGAGTTCATTGTTCGACGTCTATATTCAGAGCTTCCGGCCACGCCAATATTGATCAGGCTTAAATTGGTTTGAATGCGATTATCGAATTTTCTACCGCAAACTTTGAATTTACCCTCAAATATCGAGTGTTTATCTTTGTAACTCAATTAAGATTTAAGCGACACAGATGTATTTTCTAAATATTCCGATCATATTACAATTTAACAGTATTTTTAAAATGCGATACTAGAACTACTGCAAGGCTATGTTAATGGTAACACTATTTCATACTTGTAAAAATAATTACAATGAATTGACTTGCTAAACTCGTTTTCATGAAATGTTCCTGTATTGTAGCAACTATGCGTTTGTGTTAGAGCTAGTTGCGTTTGTAATTTAACATTAGAGTTTTTTAAGATAAGATATTTGCGTTCACAGTTTTAGGAAGTCTTTGGTTAGAATTTGAATGAGGATTGGTCACAGTTACTATTATCACTATGTTAAAGGTATTCAAAGAACTTTGTGTACTTACGCTAATTATTTGTAAGTTATTTTGATAGTAAATATGCATCTATTGTTCCAGTTATGGCTGACCTTCGGCGCGTCTCTAGCGTTTCTAATAATCGGTCTGGTGCGGGGCTACTCCGCATCCGCGATACCGTCAATTGAGACTTTCGACCCCACCTTCATACAGCACAGCGAACAGAAGTCATGGATAGGTAACTATAGATAAATCATTCACTCCCCTTGATAGTGTAGTTAGCAACGCAACCAATGCATCTTTATGCCTGTACAATAAAAAAATGAAATTGGCTTTCAGCTCAGTACTGAGACGTAGGGTAATTTAATATAGATTTCATCGAAACGGGTAGGAAATTATCGCCCTCGTATACATACAAAATTCGCGGGCAAAAATTTGAGTATTTGCGTGATAGAACATGTATTTAAAAAAAATGGCATATGGTAACTCCACATGCCATTTTTTTTAAATACATGTTCATAATAACCATTATCAAAAAAATAATTCATCCATATTAGAAGATACTAATTGTTGATTGAATATAACTGCGACTGGTATTTATGGATTAATGTATTTTTTGTGTGCAGGAGCAATTCCACCTCTGGGCGCGTTCCTGGGCAGCATGCTGTCAGGGCCGCTGATGCAGCGAGCAGGTCGCAAGCGCACTTTGCAGATGACCGCGCCGCTATGGGGCGGTGGTTGGCTACTGCTAGGCTTTGCTCCCGGATTCGCTCTCATACTTGTCGGCCGATTCTTGTCCGGTCTCTGCGTTGGCTTCGTTTTAGCACCTGCACAAGTTTACGTGAGTAACATTAAAGATGTTCAACCGTTTAACTTATTACAAACATCCATTTTTAGTGATCAACTTTGACTAAACTATCTCAGAACTGTTTTGCGGTTGTCGATTATTTCGCAGACAATTCAACTGTTTAGTTGCAAAACTAAACGTCGAGTTATGTGCGGTCCTAAATATAAGCCTTTAGGAATCGCGCGACTAAATAGTTTAGTCAATGGTGTGCGTGCTCTTATTTTCAAGATACCCAGTATCAGCTTGTTTGTTGTCTTTGGTATAAAAAGACAGATAAGAAAACCAGAAGAAAAAAATCAAAACAAGTAATTTATGAGAGGTCAATGACCAAATTTCTTGAATCTGGTTTCTAACAATTTTAAATCGAAGTTAAAGTGATTTGCCCCGTACCGAGCGGCGTATAATCAATTGTAAGGTACGTTTTGCAAGCAGATAAAAAATGTGCAAAAAGTGTTTTGATAAATGAAATAATACTTAGAAACAAGAGTTTGTAAACAAACCAGAGTTCTTTTTCGATAAGATTTTTAATAAGCACCTAATTAGATCCTCATATTATGATGATAACGAGTTCCGAATATAAAAAACTCTTCAATAATAATACTAAAGAATATTTCATACCAACATAGAAACACCAGATTCAACTATTAATAATAACAAATAAGTCTCTTGCTTAAAGGTAAACACAGTTTAAAAATACTTGAAATATCAAAATGTCAAATCATAAATCCATCATTGTCCCTATGATATCAGTGCATTCAACTCCACTTTCGGCGATAAATAAATAATCTTAGATCTTATAACATAATGTAATGCGATAAACAGCATGGCTACATCTGAAAGATGTATTGAAGACGGCTTTGCAAAATGATAATGTTCGATAGAATTCCCTGGAAATTTATAGAACGGCATGATATATCATCAACCCCAGTTTTTTTACTCGGTTTCCTCAAGTTTTCATGGAATGGCTCAGGAAAGAATCTGTTCTTAGTGGTGTTTCCAAATCGTGATCGATCTAAGGTATTTCACAAATCCAATTATATGCAATTATTCCGGTAATGCGAATGTAATTTTTAAATGCCTAACAATTTACAAGTTCATACCACATTGCTGAATGAAAACAAGGTAGTTTATTGTAACAAATTATCTACGTTCAAACGGATCGATACACAAACATACAGTTCAATTTATAAACAAACAAGAACCTGTTGAGTCTAATTCAACACTCGTGTAAACGTATTTGTCTCATGTGTTACACAAACACTCTTATTGTGGCTAATGACAACATTAATGCGCTAATTATTTGATTCAATTGCTTATTGTGTACTTTGTTTATGCACTTTTTGTTCATTCATGTTTTATTATCAAAAGTGTTTTTATTCGTAACCCTGAAATTGTATAGGCTAATGTCAACGATTTCGGCGCGTTTTCGCATATCTTTTTTACAAATTGGAATTTAGCATAAGAGTAGCTTATTTAGTCTATGCCAATACAGAAGAATTAAATACGTAAATGTTTATCGCGCCAGCTAGTTTAGCTTCACTATCCTAATATAAACCAAAATATATATCTCGATTAGTATTTGGCTACTTGACGATCTTGTGTTCGGATTCGAGTGTCCGCTCTATAATTTCTTCAAATCTCCTTTGTTTTTGGTACTCTGTCTATATTATGAATGTTACTTTGTTGTCCAGGTAAGCGAGTGTTGCGACCCCGAGATCCGAGGCCGGCTGGGCTCTCTACCTACGCTCTCTATGTCTCTGGGCATTCTTATTTCCTACGTGGCCGGCAACTGGCTCTACTGGAGACATCTTGCCTTTTTGTCGGCTGTCTTTTGTGGTGAATATAGCCCAATTCATATTATCAATTAGCAGTATTATCAAATTTAAGTATTTACAGGATGGCATATAATAATTTCCTCTGCTTGTAGTTAGGTTGTCTTCTACATTTGCTGATTATATTGAATATTCTTGCATTACAGATATAAAAAAATCCTAGATTGAAAGCAATAGGAAGTAATTAAGACACGTTAAATTACATTAGTTTTTGTAACACGTAATTATATACGCTATATTTAAATAATATCAATCGAATAAATCGTTTGTACTACCGCCTTCCGTCGTATAATAATGAAAGTTATTCAGTTTTGAAAGGATAAATAAGTATTGAATAAAATTTTTTACAACATAACAATTTTAAGGCAACGTTAACACAGTCGACAAAAACAAAGGAGTTACGACTGAAATGAGTTTAGATATATTGATAAGGAGGACGAAAACTTGGTAGACGACCCCATATGAGTGGGATAAGGAAAGAGAGATAATGATTTATTTGTTTGATAATGAGGTGTTGTTGTGAGTGTTAAACAATCACTGCATTTCATCACTAACCTATTGAATTTTCCCTTAGCGGCTCTCTTCATAGTACTCCTACCATTGCCCGAGTCTCCGGTGTGGCTGAAGGCGCGAGGCCTGGACGCTGAGCCGTCGATCAAATGGCTGCAGCTGTCAAATCGTGCTGTTGCCACACTGAAAGACGAAGACGAACATCCTGAGTAAGATTGCATAACTTCCATTGTTTTTTTACAATGTCCTTTCTAGAGAAATTTCTTAGTTTGTAAAACCTAATCAACTCCCCTACTGCCTTACTCTGAGATTAAATGGTTCCTACGGACTATACTACATGTAATTATACTATAAAAATCTGCTTAACCATTAAACAATCTTGAGTATAACTGTTAGTAGAGACTTTCATTTCGTAGACTGAATTAAGCCGTGACTTGTTTCAGAAAAGCACCAGAAATCGAACCAAAGAGTTTATTTACGCGAGAAGTATTTCTATCGTCAGCGGTCATCAAGCCTCTTATCGTCGGCTTCGCTTTGCTCATCTTCCAACAGTTCAGCGGTATCGACGCCGTCATATTCTTCACAGTTGAGATCTTCCAAAGTGCAGGTAAAAATGAATTCAAATTTAAAATTGTTATGTACCATTTTCCTTTGAAAATGCCACTTCGTGCAATGGAATAAGTATATGTTGAACAAAAAAAGAAAATAAAAAGGTGAGTATATCGAAACTCAATTAATTAACTGAAAATATATATCGTGCTTTCGAACATGCACTAATTAATAATTACCTTAGAGTAAAGACTTGGAAACTAAGAACCTGTCACTCGGCTACCGGCAGGTAGATATGAATGAATAGAGTCAGTTTATTTAAGTTGTCTTTCGGTTATTATTGTATTTGTTATCCTGATCTAAGTTGTCGACTGCATGTTAAGATCTGTTTATCTTTTACTTTACAATTTTGGAAATAAACTTGTCCTATGTTTGCATTTTTTCACATTTTAATTTGTTACTGCTATGGAAGATATAGAAATTATTTATGCTGATTTATATGCTAGGATACTCATAACATTTAAAGGTTTCCTAAATTCTTTTATGAAATGTGTATTAAATATGTCTGCGTCAAGCCTGAACTATGTTAACAATTTTCCTTATTTTAGCAATATTCCTAACATGAACGGAATTAACATTTTTATGGCAAGTACGATATATTACATGTAAAATGTTTTTGATTGACGTATTTTAATATGTTCTTTATAAGATCGTCTTTTTTAATTATCCGAATTAACCATGGAAAATAGCTCAAAGATAGTATTTATCTACAGATTTTGGATTTTTTTTATTTCTCTATGCATTCGTCAGATAGGGACATACACTAATAATCTATTTTATTCTTAGGAAGCAAGCTTGAAGCTATGACGGCGACTATAGTAGTCGGGGCAGTGCAGC
>NW_013527026.1:2176299-2184880 GCF_000836215.1 Papilio polytes
GGCAGCCATGGGAGCAGCTTTCTACTTCCAATTTGAAGCCGAATCATGGCTCGGGTAACAAATAAACATAAATAAAAAATAATGAATATTAGTTTTTAGTCCAAAACAATTGAATAGCGTCAAAACATTTTGTCCTTGAAGTCAAAGGTGCCAGTTACATTCAACGTTGATTTCTTTACAGATATCTGCCCATCGTGAGTTTGGTAGTGTTCATGCTCGGCTTCTCTCTCGGCTTCGGAGGTCTACCGTTCCTGTTGCTAGGCGAACTCTTCCCGGCACACTATCGGTCCCAATTGTCAGCTATGGCCAGCGCTGTCAACCTTCTCTCCATGTTCACGGTTATCAAGTCGTACCATGCTTTAGAAGTAAGTTGAAGTTTTTAAATTTATTAATTTAATAAATAGTACTAGTTCTGTGGGATTTATGGCAATGATATCATGTGACCGCTTCCGCTATAAAAACCTGGTGTTGTTTATAACAAAAGAATTTAACAAGATAGACATATTATGTGCCATAGCATCACTATCCGTGATCTCTGTAATTACGTCCGCGCGATTTATCTGCGAGACACAATAGTTTGTGACAGTGTTTTTTTTTACTAAATTAAGCCTAACATCTGACCTTCTCTTAAGCCACAATAAATGAATAAGAATTAAGCGTATTTGCAGTTATAAATTAAAAGAATATATTTTTCTTTCATAAAGAAATCGCATCGCGCGTTCACATAAAACTTTTTTTTTATATTTACTGTACAGTAAAAATGGTAAATAGCCTTTATAGATTTGAATGCTTTGATCTCGCTGAGGTCATATTCCTCACGTTTAGTCACTTTATTGTTTCTATGGTGACGTAAATTAATGAGTACTATTAAATATTTTTTTTAGCATCGAATTTGTCATTAAAATATATTATAACATTTATTTGTCGTCGCTAGTTTTTTATAGGACACAGTTTCGAATTGTGTATACTAATGCTGCCTCTAAAGTTGTTATATTGATAATTTGTTATATTACTAGTTTTCGCCCTCTACTTCATCCCCGTGGAATTAAAAAAAACGAAGTAGCCTATGTGTTCTTTCAGTCTATCTTCTACGTCTATACTAAATTATATCAAAATCCGTTTAGCCGTTTAGGCTACAAACTCTAACAAACATCCATCCATCTAAACTTTCGCATTTATAACATTAATATGATTTCTTACTCTAGTATTTTTTTCTGTCTAGGCTGTGCTGACGTCAGCGGGTACATTCTGGATGTACACCGCGTTCTGTGCGGTTGCGTTCTTTTTTGTTCTATTCATGGTACCAGAGACGAAAGGGAAGTCGCTCGCTGAAATCGAAGAACATTTCCGCGGTAAGAAACGCAAGGAAGTCGTACATTTGCAATCGATATCGTAATCTATTAGCAATGAATGTAGACAATCGATTAACAAGGAACTGAGTTTTCCTAGTTGCTGACATCCGTTATTAATTTGAGATTTAATTGACATTATGTTAAAGATAAGGTTATTTATGAACAATAAAACTGTTAAAATCTTTATAGGATTACTTTAATCTCATAGTACTATAAGTATGCGGATGATTGTAACTGATCTTAAAAAATGATAGAGTGACCGAAGTGGAATTATTGAGATAACTCTATTAGCGTGGCAATTTTTGCTCCATGAATATTTTTGATAATGTAATATTATAAGTCAATTTTAGTATCCTTCAACTATAGAACAAAAGAATCGTACCGAATGATTCTTATAAATAAAATTAAAAATACAATGAAATCAATCGATATTACACAGAAGTGGCCTAAACCAATAAGCGAACTCGAACCATTTTTGCTCGTATTTGGTTGTAACTTTCAATCTATTTTCAAAAGTGTAAACGATTTAAGATTTAAGAATTCCTTTTGAAGTATTTTCAATTTTAAATTAAAGTTATTAAAATATTCGAGTTCAAATTGTATCTTATTATTATTTGGTTCAGTCGTAGGGCAATTCCTCTTCCTAAATGAATAGAGCTGTGATATGTAGGTACGGTTGTTTATTATTAATAGTTGATATTTTTATTATTTAGATATATTATGTCAAGTGTAGTTAGTTTTATTGTTCGACAATTATTCTCTAACTATTATATGCTAAAGTATTAAAACGTTTTTTATGACTTTTTAAACAATGCAATATCGTATTCAAGAAACATAGACATTTGAAAAACATAGATTTTGGTCATTAGTTTTATTCTAGTTTTTATTAAATTAAATTATCAAAATTGATTGGTCGGTGTAGTTTCTTTTAACACATAAAAAGTTGTACCTTTAAATTTCTTTAAAAATCGTCGTTCTAAAATAGCATCACCGAGTATTTGTCTGACAGAAACATGGCTATAGATTATACAATTAAAAAAAATATTAAGAGACAAATAAATGTATTGTACAAAATAAAGTTATTTTTACCCAAAACGCATCATTTATACAAGGAAACAACATTATTGCAAACATGTATGAGGCAGGTAATAAAACTACACCAAGATTAGATGTCGAATAAACAAGGTAAGAAGTTATAAGAAAAAAATAAAGTCTAGACGAATAATTACAATTAATTAATAAGGAAAAAGGGTTGTAATTGAAAAATATTTAATCGTGTCAAACAAAAATTTCATTGTCATAAGTGAATCTTGAGAAAAATCTAGAGAATTTGTCTTTCATAAAGGAAAAGGTCGATTTCATATGAGAACGATATAAAGTGACTACAAGTTAGAAATAAAACAAAAGTTCTATAATAAAAATAAGAATTCTTCATATTCTTTTTTGTTTTTCATTACAGTAATATTTTATTCTATTTCAGGACAAAGCAAATTGTTGACTAGTCGCCACTTTCCTATATTATGTTCTTATTCTTACATAGTTGTGACGTTATTAAATTATCTACAAGATGGATGTAGTTTTAGACATAAAAGCCTAAACAATATTACTTTTGGGATCATTTAAGATCTTATTATTTATTTTTAGTTGAGTACAATCTTATAGCTACTGTTTTAGATGTCGTATTTCTAGAAAAATCTAGAACTACGTAGTTCACAGTACATTATTCGAGTATTAGACTTTATAGAAAGGATCTGGCATGTAAAGTAAACCTAGTCTCGGAACGAACATCTTTGCATCTGATGAATATTTTTATTTCGACTTGGAAATAGAAACTGCTTGTAGAAAGAACAAAGAAATTGTATTTATTAGTTTTTAAGTTTGTAGTTCTTTGAGTGGTGAACGAATGACCTGAATGGAACGCAGGATGGAACACAGGAATACTATGTTATTCAATAAAGTCTATTTGTTTCCATAAAAATAACATTCGTTACTTCTGATGAACTAGGTTTTATACTACAAAAATTACATTGACTATTTTTGTTTTGTCATTGTTCGTAATGACGTATCAGTGTGTGATTACAATAATAATGCCAATCATTTCGCTAAAGTTCTCAACGATCAGATGACATGCGACCGCGAAATAAATGGAATTTGTCATTTAACGCAAATAATAAACCACATCTATGGGATTTCGCTATAATAATGTAATACTGCATACAATTTTAAACAAAAACACTATCCCTGTTTATTTTAAGGATTAACATTTATACTCGTCACCAGCTCACTATACGTCCCCACCGAGGGGCTCGGAGCCTTCCCTAAAGTTAGGGTGACTAGGCCATAGTCAACCACGCTGGCCAAGTGCGGGTTGGTTGACTTCACACATATCTTTGAATTTCTTCGCCAATATGTGCAGGTTGCATCACGATGTTTTCCTTCACCGTAAGAACGTCGGGTAAATTATGTACATATGAAAATTCGAAAAATCGAAAATCACATTGGTACATGGCGGCGGGATTCGAACCCAAGACCTGTTGATTACAAGTCAAGTGCTCAAGCCATTGAGCCACCGACGCTCTATTTATACTCAGCAGTTGAAAAATGCAACTGCTGGGGACTTTCAGACACTTTATTTAAATCAGCTATCGCAACTCCGTCCGAAATTAACTAAAATAAAATGCAAATATTCATCGAGATCAGTTCAGCCGTTTATGTGGTAAACTCTAACAAACATCAATCTATCTTTCTAAAATTTCGCATTTAACTTCATTGTTAGTAAGATACATTCGACCATAGATACCAACTAGAAGAACTACAGGATTAGAGACAATTGAAAAATACATACGACAAAACCACGGATCGAGGAGTATCCCGGATGTCGTCATTAAAAAACAATTTTAAGAAATAATTTATTACAACTATATATAAATTGAAGTGTTAATAGGAAAACTTGTTAGCCTACATAAATTGGGTCCATTGTAAAATGCAATCGGCGGCAGCGCTGCTGTGGTAATTAACATTAAAAGTGAAATAGCAATAACATAATAAATACAAGCAATTTGTCTAAATGCAGAACAGTCGCAGCATCATCTGTAACAAAAGAAGCAATACTGAATAGACTATACGTGCAGCTTTAATAAAATTCGTGATATCTCCAATGAATGTCGTTGTTTACAAGCTTATATCTTTTTTACAAACATTATTTGGGTAAGAAGTTCTTCTCTAAGAAGATGACTTGTACAATCTCACCAACATGAAATAAAGATCCTTTTATAGGTCTGTTAAGATGCTATGCTTCAAAAGAAGACGGTCTGTAACATAAAATTAAGTTGCAAGTTTACGTATGACTCTTAAAACAGTTACCTGTTTCATCTTCTAAAGGCAGTTGATTAGTGTCGCCGAAATCTGGAAAGTTCGGTAGCGGCTGTTCACCCAGCTGAGGTACATCCGTGAAGGAATCCATCGGCGGAATATCTTTCCGTACAGCTTGATACACAGTCTCTTGTTGGTATAACGGTGCTATTGTTGCTTGACACTGGAAATAGAGAAAATATTGTTTTTTTGTCAGAAGACTGAAGTGATACAGAGGCAAAGAAACGCTAAACGATTTTGTCTCATATTTAACGATCTTTCATTAAATAAACAGATACTTAAGCGAGCAAATAAGCTGAGATTCTATTAAAACTCTATTTTGATACATTCTCAGTAATTAAGATTGGATTTGCTGGTATAGATAAACAAGTAGAAAGGTAAGAAGCATCTATAAGTGCTTATTTAAATCTATTCAATAGTTTTTGAATTAGTATATAGAAATAAGTAAACGATCCAGAATTTTTCTATGGAATTTGTTACCGCTTACTTTAAGTTCCATTACATCAAAGTTAAAGTGATGCGATCCCACGATAAACTTCACTTCCAATATAGTTTCTGTTACGTCAGGCTGCATAGTCGCCCGATACCAGGGTCCTCGTATGTAGTTCTTTCCAACAAGTTTGTTGTTAATAAGCCATTTTAACTGAGCTTCTGGTCGAGAACCTGGTGATGTGCAATTTGCTCTTACTCTATCACCGACGTTGTACTTCTCTTTTAAACCCGTTATGAAGGGTTTTGTTTCAGGTAATACTGAAAAGAAACAGAAATTACATATAACAATAAGGTATATTAGAAAATCAAAAATAGTGGTTCGTTTTAAGAATAAAATTAAAAAGCCCCTGTCTAAAGTAAATAGCAATAATCGTTTTCTTCTAAATTGCTCATACTTTGTTAAAGGTCTACCTTTTTGAGTTTGTTTAACATCGTATTATAATTATATTTAAAGTTATTACCAAACATATTAAATAAAATGTATAATGTAGGTTAGTTTTGCATGAAATGTCTGAAACATTTGAATATGAATAAGCGTCTTTGTCTGTACAAAGGAAATCCCGATGGCCACGCTCTGTAAGTTCGTATAGCAGATAATTAATGTCGTCGTATTCGTGGCTTGATTAATATTCCAGGTAGTATACAAAATGAATATTTCTTAATGTTTACTATTTTGTTTCGTAATTGATACTTTCTGATATTTAAGTTCATAATTCATAACGACAGAATGCTTGAATATTGGTACACAAAAAGAAGAAAAAATTACAAAATTACAAAAAAAAATCAAAAATCCTACTAATATATACAGGTTTTTATGTTATTAACATAATAATCTTACTGATTATACTAATATTATAAATGAGAAAGTCTATATAGATGGATGGATGTTTGTTAGAGTTTATAGCCTAAACTACGGAAAGGATAACGATGATATTTGCCGTAGATGTGGAGTATAATCTGGAAGAACACATAGGCTACTTAATTTTTCTTTTTGGTAATTCTACGCGGACGGTGCCGCGGGCGAAAGCTATTTAAAAAGTATTTATAATACAAACTCACAGTATATAGTGATATACTTTTCCTCATGTACGGTGGCGAAGAGTGGCGCCTCCCCGGACACCTCGCATCGGTACAGACCCGCAGATTCTCTTGAGAGATGCACTAACGTTACAACCGTGCTGGAAGACCGTCTCAACTGAAATGTAATTAAGATTGTTTTTTTATATATATCATTAGGTGAAAAACAAGCAAGCGGCCAACTGATTCCGTCGAAATGGCGAAGTGACCGCTGCCTATAGACATTCGCAATAGCGGTTGCGTTGTCTACTTTTAATCGACGAAGGACGAGACGCGCAATGTCAGTAATAAGACCTGTTTGCTTCAGCGTTGTTAATGTAGTCGAAGTGCTATATGCATATAAAAAGCGCTACTGTTTGATCTACTAAGAGATAACCTCAAAATAAGGTTCATTATTTATATAAATTAAACAAACTGGTTACTCATACGTTGATTAAAAGATAGAAATCTATCACAAATTAAAATTTTAGACTCTTTTAGATATTTAAGTTAATATATTTAGTAGGAAATGTTTGAATGTACGTCGAAATTGACATATTTCAATATCTACACAACTTGTGCTCACTTAATTGCTGTACGTAAATGTATGAACTTAATAAATTAATTGGAAACGGGAATTATTTCATAATTGATGGCGGAGCGGCAATCGAAGCTTACATTACAACTTCTAATTATAGTTTCCCTTAATTAATTGTAACGTGAACCTTCAAAACATTAGCGTAGGTGAGGATTACTTTTGTTTTATGTTTACGTAAACATCTGCGTTAAAAGTCTATCTATCGAATTAAAGGTTTTCTATCCGTTAGTTAGTTATGCCAAAACATAGCCATAAAACATTTATCTAATCAATTTTAACTGGTCTCGTGACAGTAATATCAAAGTGCTTGTACTTAAATAATTGATTTATTTAACAACTAGTTTTCGCCGGTGACTCCTTCCGCGTGGTATTAAAAAAAAACTAAAGTAAGTAGCCTATGTTTTCCTCCAGACTATGGTCTACATCTATGCCAAATTTCATCCAGATTCGTTTAGCCGTTTAAGCTACAAACTCTAACAAACATCCATCCATCTAAACTTTCGCAGTTCCAGTGTTAGTAAGATTAAATAAGACTTTATTGTCTACAATGGTTTGCTTCCAAATGTTTCGTCGATGACTGTACATAAACAAAAATTTTCCACTCGACGCTTTCATAAAACTGGGGTTTTATGAATCGTGTTAGTTAACAGCTGTGGTCCAGCTGTCTGTTTGCAGTTTTCAGAGATTGTCTAACTAGATGACGTCATAGCAATACACTCCCTTTGTTGTCATCGATATATCACGAGAGAGCGCTGATTGTCTTTAATATTTAGGTGTTTGATTTTTTTTTCTTTTTAGTTATATTTCAAAGCATTAGTTTTCTATGCAACTATGCATATTTTCTTATTTAACTTTTAAAGTACAATCGTATATAACTACATCTAGTTTTTCTTTACTTTCATAACCGGGTCGACAACTAGAGTGCCACTTCAAGAAACTGTTAAAATATTTAACATAATTTTAAAATTTTAGAGAGGCAATTCAAATAGTATGTGAATGTTCCGCTTTAAAATACTTCGTAGTATTAATTCTATTATGCTATTTATCGCAATTGATGCTGGCAGTTTAGTTTTTAGTTTTTGATTTTTAAGATAAAAAAAAACCGCAGTTAAACTCGAGGTCTGTAGCTGATAACACCGCTTACACTCTTCATTAATAATGCTTACTTACAAGCTTTTTTGATTATTTATATATCAATACTATAGTTAGTAAAAGGAACGATTTGTATTTTTGTATGTATTGAAATAACTCAAAAACTACTCGGCCGATTTTAAAAATTACACTTATAGAAAGGTGTGTTGTAAAGACTCACTATATGTGAGTAACATAGGCTGTTTTTTATTATGTTTTAATTTCACGTGGGCGAAGTCGCAAGCAACAGCCTAGTGATCAATAAATAAAGTGTCTTTACTGTTGCCATATTTTATTTATTTATTTGTCTTTTTTAAATAATAGTAAGCTAAATAAATAAATACAAAAATAAAACTAAACTCCAACCTACATACATCAACCATGACTCCAGGGGTTGCAAAGTGGCTGACAGGGTGTTGACTGGCGGGCACATATCTGTAGAACTCTCTGCCGTCCTTGTACCACTTGACAGAGTAGAGGATATCTCTTTCCATGTCGAACTGACATCCCAGTATCGCCTCGCCGCCCTCTGCCGCGTGTGCCGGCACTCGCAACTCAAGTAGACGGACACAGTTTACTG
>NW_013527026.1:2185612-2190817 GCF_000836215.1 Papilio polytes
TGCTCCAGTGACTCAAATAATTTTGTGTACATTTTTGAAGCGTGAGTAATTGACATATTAATTTTTGAATAAGGGTTGACTCATTAAGAAACTATACAAAAGTAAAAAAAAAACTATGAATCATCGTTTTTTTAATGTATGGTAGACGTGTTGATTCCAACATGCCGGTTGTTTTGTTGGTTTGTCAACAACTTGTACAGTTTTTCTTTACAGTCGATCTGTGAATTACTATTGATTCTTCAATCCTTACAAATACAGACAAAAAAATATCTTGCACAAAACCTTGATAAGATCCTTTGAGGAAATTTTGAAATATTGTAACTATTACTAAATATTTTAGTGATTTATTAGCAAGAATTAACTAAATATTAAAACCAGAATAAAATATGGATCCAGTCGCTTCCGAACGTGACCTCGTGCTCAATCTCGATATAGAGTAGTCGAGACAGTTTAACCTTTACCTGCGGTTATAGCCTAAATTGAACCATTTCGTCGCTTCTCCAATCAGACAATCAAAAATATTAAACTATCAAAAAGAAATACAGCATTCTTAGTCTATTATATTGTCTTAATAATGATATTATCTTAATAACCGAGGCAAATAAACTAACATCAGAGTTTTTAGAGTTATTGGTTTACATGCTAGTAATGTATCAAATCGTCGCAGAGAATCGCACAGAGTGGAGAAACACCTTTCGATAGATAGTCAAGTACAGTGGTCGCGACGCTCAGGTATGAGGAAACGATCTGGAGAGAGAGAGAAAAAAATATATTAATAAAAACACTTTATTGACACAAGAGAGAGAGAGCATAATGTAAACCCTAACTGTATACATACATATATATATGTGCGGCACTGACGTCAATAAACCCATACAGTCGGCTCAGTTACGCTAGGCCTGCGCTACTGTCTAGTTTACTAGCCAAATATAATGAGGTAATGTTTTCGATTAGAGTTCACGAAAACGTCAACGATCTAATAAAGTATATATTCGCTTCTACTAAAACACCAATCGGTTTATAGATAAAGCATGTTTTAATATGCCAATAAATGTCCCTTTCGGTCTAAACATCAAACAGCGGTAATATCGTGCAAATAAATGTATTTGTGACGTTTAATATTCGCTCCGGGCCGGCGGAGGGTTAATTAAGCCGAAGGAGGGTTTCGGACAGCGCTTTCTGCTTACCTGTCTAACGATGCGATAAATTTCCGTCATTCGTTGAGTTGCCTTGCTTTCACTGAATTTTACTTAAAAACAGTAAAATCGAAGTATTACGTCTCATTACTATGATGGTCACAAAAGGATCAACAGCACTGAAAAGGTTGTTTTGAAAATAGGAATAATTAAAACATTTTATTCGTGTCAGGAAAAATAACTATTACTAAATATTTGCAAGCCTTACGTTTTAAATCTGCAAGACGATTGATCACAGAAACTTTATCAATTAGTAGCTTTCGCGCGCGACTCCGTCCGCGTGGAACTAAAAAAAACACAAGTGAGTAGCCTATGTGTTCTTCCAGAGTATCCTCTACGTCTATGCCAAATTTCACCGAGATCCGTTCAGTCGTTTAGGCTACAAACTCTAACAAACATTCATCCATCCATGCATCTAAACTGCATTTATAATATTAAGTAAGATTATTCCTGTAGAAACTTTCTATCGTCTTATTAAATTAAATCTCAAACAAAGAGGGGGCGTCTTACGACACCGCCTAATAATGATTTACCGTAGCTCCCTCCCTTGGGCCACGTAATTCTGCCTCGGATGTCGGATAAACCACACACGGTCGACGTGTCCGAAAGTGAAAACGAACAGTTTAATTATTCATTGTCTTGAACCAAGAAATGAGATTCTTTTATTGAGATTTATCACTGTTTTTTATTATAAGTTATTGCAATTTTTACATAGGTTTAAAAGGACTTCTGTTAACAACATAGGAATAACCCTTATCCCACTGATTGCAGGATCAGTTCAACAGGTTTCCGTTTATCAAACTCAATCATTAATTGCAGTCCTTCCTTCTTGATTTCACCTTTCAAGCAATCCATAATTATTTATGCAAACAACGTAGTTTGTGTGCTTTATTACTTCAGATTCTAAAAACGTACTACAGGACAAACTTAAAGGAGCGTTATGAAATTTGAAAACTACATAAACAAACTATTCACGGAACTGTCGGTGGAGAGCAAAGTTTCGCTAATCTAACGCGCATCCTCCGCCCGCCGCCCGCCGCCCGACGCAGCCAACAACGACATGTCCTCCACTTTATTAACGCTACTATATTAAATTCACACACTGTCCAGATATAAACTTACTTCATCTAAATTATTACTCAAAAGTTAAGTATAACCTTTATGCCACTAATACGACCAATATGTAGAAGCTAGCTTGAGACGTATATGTAGACCTGGGTCTGAAAACCGGCGGTAATAAGATCGCCTTCTAAGGTAAAGGAAGACTGAAGAAAGTATTCTTGGATTGTACAAAAGATGATATATGTAGAAAAGACTAAATTCCGATATGACAGTTAATACGAGTACTGATGAATGAAAGAATGTATCATTGTGTAACTTTAACATTCATATTCCCCAATAACACGTAGTATTCTTAAGCAACAGATACTAAAACAAATGTGGATACTAAAACTGAATAAACAGTATTTTGTGAGCATTTTGAATATTTAGTGGATCCCATGTGGATTATTATTCCATTCTAAAACAAACCAGATTATAGCGCCAAATGTAGTTATTTCATAGTGAGCAGAGTGTGAAATGTGAATTAATATAATAATAGTGTTTAGCACTCTATTTAACTTCCTATTTAAAAAAAAAGACGAGACGAAAGATTCCGAGTAACTTTTTATTTAACTTTCGGAATTAGGCATCTTATTCTATTCCGCCATAAAATTATAAATTGCAGAGAAGAGATAACACAAAAAAATGCGAATAAAATTATTTCTAGTTATATTTCTAAATGTAAATAACTATCCTTTTAAATACGAAAATATGTGTAAAATGATTTGGTAAAAACTGCTGCGAGTACTCCTAATGTTCTGCGCTGTGACCCTGTTTTGGATTAATTAAGGCAATGTCGGCCCGGTGCGAAATTTAAACGTTCACAAATAGTATTGTTTGCCCGGTGATGCCGCAGTTTTATTTGGACAGCCCGGCGGGACATAAACGAATGTAATATCCTACAGAAAGATTCTGGATGCGTCTAAAATTTCTGGCTGGTTGTTTTAATATTAGACGTATACGAATGAGTAACATTGTTCATTAATGGATAATTTACAACATTGATTTTAATGCCAGCTTTCTTTAAGTAACCTTTAGCGGTTGCTTTATTTATCCAGAATTTTGATAATTTCACTTAATAAGATACGTAGGGTACAGTTTTATTTTAAACCAAAAAATATTGAAGATCTGAAATATTTTTGTACATTTTTTATTATCTTAGATAATGTGCCAGAAACAAGCGACTGGATTTATCGAAATAACGATTTTTACCATACACATCTGTGATTGCAGATGCGTTGCCTACCTATCATCGACTTCCCGTTCACATCATTTCTTTATACGAAAAGTGTGAGAAGGAAATGGGACTTGAATAAGAACTCTGACACTCTCATTCCAACGGAACCTTGAATTGCTTTTCATTATTGCGTTATTGTAAGCTCTATAATAGTAAATTTTGTCTGTTCCTGTATTATGTTATCTTTTACGTACAATAAAATAACAATCAGGATAGTACAGCGTAGTCACAAATCGTCGTCCTAACGCCGTCGCTAACGAGCTTATATATTTATAAGAAGGCTCACCAAACTAAAGATAAATCTCAATAAAGAATCTCCTCTCCAGTCACGCACCAATGAATGATTAATGTATAGATACTTTTGTTTGTTTTCACTTCGCTTGACTAATACAGGTACACTCCATAAAACTTCTTTTGTAGTTGACGACTTTATCCTTTTGAGCATATTTTACTCAACAACGCATTAAAAGTTTGGTTGATTTTCTCTTTCTAATGTCGATATTGTCTTTTCAACGCATACATTTAGTGAGGTACATTCTTAAAATATTCTGGTCCTCCATCGTTGTATATCAGAAAGCATAAATATTTTGCAGGTTGCAGATACAAATATCTTTTAAAAACATCCCAAAACGTTATCAACATTCTCTTAAACACAATCACTATCTACTCTTTTGGGTTACATACGTGATTTTATTAGAGTACCAATAAACTGTTTTCTGTTTCTTCCGTACATATTTTATTAAAGCCAGAGGTCCGGTAGGATCGGGATTAATGTATATTTACCGGTGTTTACCTCCCGGTGACGCATCCCTTCTTCCTTACAATCAACTGCACACACAATGTGCTTACACGAAAACAAAGGCAGCTTAACTTTAATCATTCCTTCTTTGTTCCTGCTAAGAGATGTTTTTATTAAGTCGTTTTTTATACTTTAGCGACATTGTTTCGTTAGTGACTTGAAAATGTTGAATATACTAGCATATAAATATGCCTGGAATATGTCATTTGTTAAGCGTATTCTATTTGAAATCAAAATTTAATTTTTGACCGACTTCTCAAAAGAAGGAGGTGCTCAATTCGTCTGTAAGTTTTTTGTTACTACTCTATTCTATGGCTGTTTTTACTTTTTTTTAGTCTCCAAATCTTCCTTTATCGTTTGGTAATTGCATACTTGATATATCAAATAATAATATTCAGATTCTAAAATAGTTTAACAGTACAATAAAATAACACCTGCTTTAAAAATACCATCGCTAGTAATTATCTGTCTAGACACAATTGCTTGCATTAAATTCACGGAAACTTTTATGAATTTCGATTATTTTCCCCTTCGAGGGTGTGCCAATAATAGCCCCGAGCCTGTCATTATTACAGCTGCTTTAAATTAATAAAGCGCGGTTCATCGTTCGTCTGCTAACTACGGGGGGCTGTGTCCAGTCGACCGACACAATATCAAACCTAGATTGTAATAACCTAGGTTCTAAAACTAATGTGCCTGTCCCACCACTGGCTGATAAAGGCTCAGATAGCTAACAAATGATGTCACTTTCAGATAAGGTAACAAAAGCCGACATTTTCAACACATATTTTACACATTGTAATTTTATCTGACATTTACAATTTGGTGGGACAGGCTCTAAGTAAGGAAGAAGGAGGAGTGACGAAGGAAGT
>NW_013527026.1:2190942-2205910 GCF_000836215.1 Papilio polytes
TTGGTTGTCGAAGACCTGTCTAACAATTAGTTGTGGATGGATAGAAAAGATTTTACCATTTTACTATGTGATAAATAACGTAGGAGCTCATATTGGAATAGAAGTTTGCATCGGATGCATTATTTTGGCTTTTAGAGCTTCTGCCGGGTCTAGACAATTAACTTAATTAACAGTTAGCGAAGTTCCGTGCTGGTATTGGGCCAGTATTTAACGGAAAGCTTTGCCGAACATTACTGCGGTAGCGTATTCTATCGTATACGTTTGTTATTAGTGTGGCTCTCATGTTTGTTATTTTTGGAAATTGAAAAGCGTAAACAACAACGTATCGTAAACAAATGTAAAGTAGTTTTTTTTTGCTTTTTATAATATAAGCTCAATATTAATTGTATGTAAACAAATAATCTAATTCAATTTCTGCTGCCTTTGGCATATATTATTATATATAATATTATATTTTAGTATCTGTTCGCAAAGCTTCCTCATAGAAGGTGACTTCAATGCTATTGAAATTTGGGAGTGAGAACATTTTCTTACTAATATTATAAATGCGAAAGTTTAGTTTGATATGTGTTAAAGTTTGCCTCCTGAACGGCTTAATGGATTCCATAAAATTCTTAGAGAACACTTATAGAACTGTAAGAACTGAAAGAAAATAGGCGACTTTTGATTTTTTTTACAATTTCCCACGGACAGAGTTGCGACTAAAGCTGGTGAAACATAACGGTATTTGTTATGGGTAACAAACCCTTCTATACAAACATATTACCTTATCAGCTAAGAGAGATTCTCTGCGCAAATACAGTACACCTGGTCAGTTGTCACCCTCTGCTTTGCTTGAAAAATGTTTTATTATTACAATTAAAAAAAAATAAAACACATTATATAAATCATGGCGGAAATATTGTTTATTTCTGTTCTTGTTAACTTCGAACAATTTCTGTAAAATGTTCATTTAGGATGAAAATAAAAATGCTAAAAAGCCTTCTTTGCTTTGATTAATCTTTATATTGCACATTTTGACATATTTCTTAGTACCTTATAGTACAGATTGTAAGAAACTACCTAATGGATTACTCGCAGTATCCTTTATAATGTGATGAGAAAGTTTTGTGAGAAATTCTATCCCAGTTCCTAGAACCGAACCTTCATAGCGAAAATACGTTATTTACGTCCAAATAAACAAACAGAAAGTAAACTATACAAAAATTTCCTATACAAAAAAGCTCGAGAATCTTACCTATTTCTATTTTTTTAAAGCAGTCCTTCGTCGTTTTTATTCAATTTTTTAGACGCAGAAATATTATATCGAATAAGAATAATTAAGGTCATATTTGTACAACTAAACAATGAAACTTGTTATTTAGAAAGGAAATAAAATATCAGTATCGAATTATCGTTGTCTAAATACGAAAGTAAAGATAACAGAAATATCTTCATAAGTAACAATATCGTTTGTTTTGATTGTCACACACAAAATAAATACACTAACGATTTGTTATGAAGATATTGGACCCTCGCTATCTACCCTCAGGGAATGACAATAGCTTGAACCATTTCCAGGCATTTCCCATTTAAAGTTCCCTCGGTTTCCTTATCGACAGGAGGGTTGTTGATGTGAGACACGCGGCGGGTGCATTACACTGGGGGATACTAATGACTCATACTGCTTTAGAAAAACGCTGATCAATGGAAATTATATAATGAGAAAGTCTGTAAGTTCATGTTCTTGACATCGGTATTACCGACCAATAGATCGAGCCGTGCAGTTGAACGGTTGTTTATCTAAATAAGCTTTATTCGCTCTTTGAAAATTTATAAGTTGAATCAAACTGTTTTTCTTACGAACTCTACAGTATCTAGGTTACGCCTAACCTGAGTATTTTTTGAATAAATTTTGAAAGACGATATACTTTTTTAGTTCGTTTCTTCTACTGTTTAGAATTTTTTAAATACTTCAATCATACTTCATACTAATAAATGCAAAAGATTGGATGGATGCTTGTTACTAAATATCTCTAAAACTGCATGACAGATTTCTATGAAATCTTACAGAAATATGAAACGTAATCTGTTGCCATTTTTTAATTACGCACAGGTGACGTTTCGGGTAAAACTTAGTTCAATAAAACTAACGTATTTTTGATACTTTGATGACATTAACTTAGTTATTAAAACCGGATTCAAATCATAATTGTCATTTAATGTTTGTTATCGTCAATTGTTCATTTGTTGAAACACAATGAACTAAATGTAGTTATTAAGATAACAATAATTAACTATTGAACAAACAAATGAATAATTGTAGCCTTAAAATGGATTTAATTGTCATTTTTAATTATGATTACATATGGATAGCTAAAGGTAGGGGAATACCGACGTATAGATAGATTCTGTGAATTAAGATGTTGATATCGAGATGTATGAAAGTATATGTATCTGTCTACCCTTTGTAGGGAAAAGGGCTGAATGATGAATATGTACAGTAAAACATAGTTTACTTTACATATGTGTATTTTGTAGAAGCTCTCGATTGCAAATTTTACACGGAATAGAAATTTTATTGCGTGAAGCTGAGAGCAGTTTGTATGGAAGCTATATTTAATTAATTAAGCGATCCTCTACGGAAGTTTTCACGTCAAATGCACGGTTACATGGAAAATGGAACAAGTGACCACTTATTCTGTTAGAAATATTTAATAAAATTCATGAGTTGGAATAATTTAAAGTCAATAAATCGACTCGTTTTACTTAGATTTATTTTTGTCAGGTGGGAGCTTGTATTTTTAATGCCTGCTTATTGTAAACTAGCTGTTCCCGTGCGACTTCATCCGCATGTAATTATGAAAATTTTATTTTATTGTTTACATTTGTCCAATCATCAATAGCAAATGTCAAAATGACATGACATGACATGACAAACCTTAGCAATCTGTCTTTCTTAATGTTGACAGCATCTTATGGTCTCTTTCCCACATTAGGTTATTATCCAAAATATTTACCCCCTAAGTTTAGTGCCGTGAAAATATATAGCCTAAAGCATGACGTAAGTTTAGGGCATTTTTTAAGAAAAAATTATTCAAAAATATGCTGTAATTGCTGACATCTTAGGCAACAAAGAAGTGTGTGTTTACGCTTTATTATAATAGTATAGATAGATATAGATTGCCCCTTATTGTGTGTTTCACTCTTGAGACAATAATACAAGAACATAATGTCATCCCTTTTGTTCTGTTAGAAGAAATAAAGGCAACTATATGTGCTTAGTTGTGATCGTCATCTGTTTTAGTGTGGTTATATCATTTTTATTTATATTTATTTATCTACTTGGTATTACTAGAATATGAAACAAGACCTGGGAAATCGAGAGCACTACGTTGCAACAATAGAAAGTACATCGTAGGAAGTGCATTGCCATTATAGTAACATTAGTTTCTGAGTAAAATTTGCAAGTGAAATAGCTTCCTTTTGCATGCTATGAGAAGCTAAATGCATACGTAAAGACAATGAAAACATATCTGTTTTAAATAACACTATTAATTTATATACGGAACGTTATAGTGAAGTCTTCAAGAAGATCCTTTCTATATCGCATTGGTTTTTTTTGTTTTAATCAGTCTTATGTAACGTAAACATTCTTTAGAAATAACTATGTCTAAACACAGAAGTCTTAACATATTTTTTAATCGTAGAATAATTATTGGTCTAATAACTTATTACAGAAAAAAAAACTTTCGTAAGTAGCCACCACAAAAATCTACAGAATTCAAATAAGGAAGCGACGTTTAATATTTTTTTATTACTGACATGAACATGTCCCTCTTATTTTACGAGGCACATGACAAATCGCCTCTTAATATTGCAATTTAAAATTTCAATAGCATTATAACAGGGGTTGTTGAAAGATATTCAACAATAGGGTGAAGTTGAACCGAGTCTGCGACTTATAAGAATTTTATTTATTCACGTTAGGGGATGATTAAAGTGTCTTCGTAAATTTCTAATAGAGATACATACGGCCCATTAACAAGTATACAAATAAGGCAAGTTTAGTTATAAATTGTTATTACGCTTCCTATGGGAGTACGTAAGCTTACGGAGAGAATAATATTATTTTTTCTTATTACATTTTTTAATTCCTTGTTTATATACTGAGTCCTACATTATTAATAATACTAATATTATAAATGCGATGTAGATATACGAATGTTACTTCGTTCCTATTTCTAAAACGGCTTGAAATAAATTTAACACAGATATAGAATATATTCTGAACTTACTTAGTAAGTTTTTTTTTAATTCCGTGCAGACGAAGTCAGAGACGAAAACTAGTTAAGTAAAAAAAAAATTAACTAGACAATACATTCGTTTTCTATGCAATGGTCTTAAATATCAATACCCCATAGATGAATATTGTTTATTTTTCCGGGGTAAACGGTAGTTGTAGTATTTTTTTTATAACATAAATTGGCAAACGAGCAAGCGGCCACCCGAATCCGCCAAAATGGCGAAGCGACCGCTGCCCATAGACATGCGCAATTGCAGATGCGTTGCTTACCCTTATCCGACGGAGGAGGAGACGCACATAAAGAGGATATTTCCCCTTCCTATGCATCTCCTCCACAGTCAAATCCACTTCCCCTTCCCATCCTCTCCTTATGAGAAAAAGGTGGTAAGAAGTAAGGGACTTAAATTAGGCCTCCGGCATCACACTCGTCAGACGAGACACGGAATTACTTCCACTTCACGCCTGTCTTCTGTGTGGAATAATAGTTATTTTAACGTACATTTAATACAAATGCACTTTAATCAACAAGGAATAGGAAACGAAAGTTGAGCGCGGCAAGTGTATTGCCGGTGGGCGCAACATTAGTACATAAGGAAAATTTGCAAGTGAAATGGCCGACTTCCTTTGACTGGAACACCCCTTGAACTATGCAATGAAAATTACATAAAGTTTTCTTTGAACTCAACGTTTGTAAGTGCATGATTTGTTGGTAATAGAATGACGGTGAAGTTTTTAATTCAGCTTATGTTGCACATTTCTTATATTAACTATTTTATTAAAAGCAATTATAGTTTTGTGCAGTAAAATATCAACACATTATGGAACAGCAGGCGCATATTAAAGCCCGCTTCACACTTTCAGGTTTAGTTTATAGTTTGACTTTTTGACGCTCAATATCGTAAGGCACGACCTAAAATGGAGCAATAGTGGAGCAGACAGAGAAACCTCTTTCGCTTTTTCTACATTTATGCATCAACGCATACATAACGATTTCGAAATATTAACTGTCAGTTAAACTGCACAGTTCTAAGTACACTCAATATTTATTAAAACTGTAGTCATAATCGAAGTTTTGTATCAGACTTAACTGACCATCAATTTGCCTATACCTCAGAAATTATCTATGATTCAATAAGAATTATTCCTGAATGTTCTAAGGAACGGTTAGCTTTTTCACAAATATCTCCTCACGTTATGCGTGTGTTATTACAAATTTTGGCAGTGAAAACATCGACTGTATATCAATGCGATGAAGCTATAAATGTCTATGGACTAAAAGGGTTCGTGGGTCATAAATCAGCAACTTTATTACCGCTAAACAATAGATTGATAATTTTATAAGTAACGATGTATGGAGAGACGCATATTTTCTCTGAATTCAAATAATTTAAGTAAAACTCCGACACTGTGTTATCATTACTAATTATATCCATAATTAAATCCATTATCCATTTACGATAGTGTTAACAAAACGTACGCTACACGATTGTTTTTTTTTTTAATCAAAAGTGAATTAGAAAGAGCATTTGATGTACAATGAAAGCTATAAAGCGGGCAGGGCTTGTGATAGTTATACATGAGGGAAGAACAGTAAGGCAGAGTAGAAAATACTGCAGTACTGCTATATGAATGCACACTTACTATTAAAACAAACCTGTCTCTTAGGCAAAGTAATATTATTAATATCGCCAAGGAAAATTTAAATATGTATTAACAACAACTTTCCCTGACGCACTGAATTTTTTTCTAGCGTAATGCGACTATCTTGTCTTGTGTATTTTGTCTTGTCCTTGTTCTACTGCTCTTCATTACTGTTCTGCTCTCCTATGAAACTAGCATAAGCGATGCATAATGTAAACTGCATGGGAGCAGCTAATGGCTTGAGACACGTAAATACAAATTTCAGCGAGCCGTTTTTACGTCGAAGCTATTTATGAGAAGTGTCTGAATTATTCATATGCTGTACTTTACTCGTCCTATAGTCTTTTTCTAGTCCAGTTCTCTCGTCGTTTCTATAAAATTGTAATAAAATGGATAGCCTTATTCACCGAAAAAAGGACCTTAAGATCTGTAAGAGATTGTAAGAAAAACAAATACTGGTAAAATGTGCTTAAATTCAGTTTTCAAGCACGATTATTTCTAGGTTGTAACAAACAATAAAGTTGTAAGACACTAGCTTATTAAAACTCCTTTTAATCATAGAATAGACTAGAGTTCATTGAAAGATCCTTTGAAAACTTGCGAGTTGTTTTGTTACGGTATTAATTAAGAGTGCACAGTTCATTTGTTTTATTATGAAAATTCCTTCCGCGAATAAATGCAAAAGTGCTAATATTTTCTGACACGAATATAATGTGCCTGAAATATCAGAACTGTTTTGATGAATACGACTACACTAAAATCCGTAAAAAATGTACGATATTCTTAGAAGGAAGACTAATAAAAACTCACCCGTTATAAAACGAATCCGTATGAAATGAAAAGCATTCGTCATTTTCACCTACCACTAAAATAATTCAGCTTCACTCGGGCATTAATTAAAAAATGTTACAAGAATTTAATTATTTTAAAACTTGAAGTAGTTATTTTAACAACAAAGGGCGGGCAATATTAATGTATAATTATGATGTAAAGAGTTAAACGTTTTAATAAAGGAACGAAATTTATAACTCTACCGCAAAATTCTTCAAGTTTTTCGTTAATTCAAGCATTCTTAGTAAAAATACTTTGAAAAGATAAGTGAGCTTTGTATGCAAATTTAAATACTCACGCGACTTCTTAGGCGAATAATTAACTTGAAGAAAATGTTTTTAATTTTACAAAACTTAACACTCCAGCTAGAAACAGTACAGTATTTTTTTAAGGGTTAGCTCTCAAACTTCTATTCTTTGCATATTAAAATATTTACTTACTAATTGTTCACGTGCGGATTCATCCGCATGATATTATATAAACTCTATTTTATAATTTACATATATCAAAATTACCGTTACCATAATAAACTTGCTTGTTTAATGTTGGCAGCTTGTAGTTTGTGGTCCCTTTCCTACATGAAGGTGTTTTTTTCCAAGTTTAATAGCGTCAAAACATATAGAAAGTGTGTAAAAGATTTATTCAAAAATATGCTTTGATTGCTGACATCCTTCGCCTCAAAGTAGTGTGTGTTTACGCCTTATTATATTAGTATAGAAGTATAGATACAGTATAGAGTATATATTAAAAATATCTATCTCTTAAGTAAGGAAGAACGTGTTTTACCTTATTCTGTAGTGTTGTTACTAATAAATAAATGCACATTACTGATTACACTAGTACGTGCGGCGGACAGCTGTTTCACCGCAGAATGTTAAATGCATCCACTCGAAATTTATGCGGACGATAAAATACTAGGTGACTTTTTAATCATGTGTAACTATGAGTACACTCTACTTGTATTACAAGAATATTTCCATCCCTTTCAGTTTCATTAAAAAAAATACAATAATTGTCCTATAACTTGATACAGTTTTTATCTGAACAGGAGGAGGAAGTAATGAAATTGCATAACGTCATAGAAAAGAGAGTCTCGAAGTCTGAATAAGACGCTATAAACTAAATACTTAAGTTATCATGATTTCCTAATAAGTAATCTTTACTTGTGATATGTTTACTCGATGGCTAAGTTTTTAAACATGTTATTCTTTCCAGCTTAGGTATTCGTAGTAACAATAAGTGAAAACGCCATTGTTTGTACTAATGTTCTAGTTGGTAATCCATGTGTAATAAAAATGATGAATAGTGCATACTTACAATTAGTTTCTGGGCAAATGTAGCCTAAGTAATTACCGCAGAATGGTAATAAAACAATAGGAATTGAAACAACGTATGTTGATCACATATTTATTGATGTGGTAGTTATTTTGAGCTACACAAATTCCATTTATTATTTACAGTTATAACTTACGCACTATAAATATTTTGTAACAATAAGCAACAATTTCAACTGCATACTATAAAATACGTTTTCATACAAAAACTCATGTCTGTGAATGTTGACAAAAGAAATTTCGTTATTAAAAAATTAGGATTTCAATTTTGGATTAAATATGGCAAATTTTTTTACATGTAAATTGTAGAAAAATTTAATTTGGGTTTGATAATAAAAATATGGAACGTAAAAAAATACCACATAAATTTATAAATAATTAGTTTGTTAATATTACATTTACAATGAATACAAAAAATATGGTTGATTTAGTGAATTGTTGTAAAAATTAACGGAAAGAAAATCGAAAAATGTTCTTATTTTTTAAAACGGTTTATTTTAAATGCACTCAGATAATGAAATATATTATTTGGTTTATTTAAAAAATACAGTATTTAATCACTAGAATTTTACAATTAATATTCCTTAAATAACAAAAGAAATTATTTTTAATAGATTTTTTTCATCAATAACGTTTTGTATTAAAGTAATAATTTTGTATCTATTTTTTAATTCTAGTAGCCAAAAATACCACGGAATGTTTAAAATAAATGCATATTTTATTACAATTTTAAATAGTCTCCATTATTCGAAATATTTTAATAAGTAATTTTATAATGTTAATTATTATTTAAATATCTAATTGTGAAAAAAATAATAGAACAATCTAGTTTTTAGGTAACGTAAGGATTATGGGGTTTTCAAGAATTGTTCTGTGTAAATTTTTCTTTTGAAAAAAAAAATATTATAAAACTTTACTTTTAAATCGAATTTTAGATGTACATTTATGTAAAATATTATTAAGGTAATGTTTTTTTTAAATTTAGTTCTTGTTTTCGCTAGAATATCTATCCCTGTACAATTTTGTATTAGGATTAGAATTAATAAGTTCAAATTTAGCTTACTTTATCACTTTACAATAGCTTAATTAATTTATCGTTACTTTTTAGAAAGAAATATACTTAACAACAATAAGTAAGTAGCTTTGTTTTTGTGACTAGGTTAAAAATGTTTTCGGTATATTATTAAGTTAAATATTTATAAAAAAAGATCTTAAACAAAAACTAAGCTACATAATTGTACAAAAATTAAACAATACTCTTTAGATTTTATTATTAATTTTGGATGCATTAATAAAAGGAAAATTAATGTTTTGAAAAACTTTCAATAAGTTGCGAATTGACAGTGAAAATTGCCTTCAAATAACCAGACGAAAGAGGAAATGACGTTTATTTTAGTGTTTTTTTTTTTAAATTGATATGTCGTTTTCATGTGCCAGACTTTTAATTCCCTTTGTTTTGTTTTACTTTCATCTTCATTTTTAAATCTAATTATAAATTTCTTTTAAATGATATAACATTCTTTTGGTAGCTCCAATAACATCGTTTTAGTTTAATTTAATTGTAGAACGAAGTCATATAAATACAAAATAGTTACACATTTTTAATGCAACTGCATTGTCTATAAATACTCTTTTACGGAAATATTTACAACAGATCTCGTATGACACTGGTTGATGAGAAACATTCCAAGAAAAGAAAATAGATTACATCAATATAGAGTCTTGGAAATGATTTGTATTATACAGTATCCCAATAGATGTAGAGTAGTTAATACACGAGTACTGCAATGACTGCTAGACGCGGCTTGCACCCTGTCAGCCCGCGAAGCTCCCTCGTTGAAGTCTCTCGATCTCGCGTAACCTTTTAATCGCTCACCTTGTACACTTTCTTCGTTACTCCGCCAATAAACTGTTGCTATTGTAGCCAGACACTGCAACAATAGATACATTGTGGATTCTGGATACGAGATACCAAAAATATTTGTATATAGAGAAAGCATAGTTGCCAATTCACTTTTAGACATTTTTCCCAATAATCATAACTAACACTACCTGTTGACAGGCTCGACACCACCAATATAATTCATTGTATTTAAATTTATTGTCAATAGGGGTCATTAAATAATATTTAAATGTTAATATTTTATTTTGTGACACTATTGTTTATTTTATAACAAACTAGCTTTCGCTCGCGACTCCGTCCGCGTGGGATTAAAAAAAAACAAAAGTGAGTAGCCTATGTGTTCTGCCAGACTATCCTCTACACGTGTACTACAAATTTCATCGAAATCCGTTCAGTCGTTTAGGCTACAGACTCTAACAAACATCCATCCATCCATCTAAACTTTCGCATTTATAATATTAGTATGATCATGGAGCTTATTATAATTTTTTTAAAATATCAATACAAGGACACGAGGTGGCGAACTAAATTTAACAACTGATATATTACGAGTCAGAGAAATTACCGGTGAAAAATTTTCTTCACTATGCCCAGTCTATATATTTTTTAAATATCTCTATATTTCGAGTAAAGGTGAATAACAAATTTATAATCTTTTAAAATGTTTGGACTGAAGTAGAGACAGATTGTGTCTCAAGGATGCATAGTATGATGGACTATATCATTTTGTTTCGAAAAGAATTAAGATATTTGAATATTATTGTCTTTTGGAATAGATAACTTAGTAAACTAATTTAACTTGTAACATATTTCTTTCTTCTTCACTGTCCAAAAATGACTTTTATTTTTTAAAATACTAAGTATTTGTACAACTCTGTAGGATCAATGTTTAAAAAACTAAATCATTTGTATCAAAATACTTGATGCAACGCGTAAAGCCAAAATCAATAAAATCCAATAACTCAATGCGTTATTAATTCAGAAGCCCATGTCAAACATTCATATTTAAAACATAAAACGTCATTGGGACGTTAAATACTGCAAACGAAAAATGAATTCAGTGTTATTTCTGAATTATTTTAACAAAAATCACTAAAGATATGACACTATAAAGTTTTACGATATAATAAAATTTTAATGGAACTGTAGGCTTTATGAATAACTTTAATAACTTTGGTTAGTAGTAATCTAAGTAAGATTATGAGAGTTTTCGTGATCCAGCATTTTGTAGCTTGAGAACCAAAAAGTGAAAAAAAGACTCATAAAAAAGGCAAAGCAACGTGACGTTTTAGACGTTAAGGTTGTTTAAAAAAGTTTTATGAGCGACTAGCTAGGAAGCCTCCCATGACATTTTACGACTCAAAAACAATACAACTCTAATACAAGATATTTTGTTACAATTAGCATTTTAGCTATTCCTAGAAAATTTGAAAGCGAACTTGCCAATCTAGTGGCGTTAAAAGTGTTAAATGCTTATTAACAAAAGTTACCTTCAGTTTAAGATCTCCTTTTCTAAAATGCTTCGGTTTGACCTTGAAATCGAGCGCTAGACTCGTTGTCTCCAGACCATCATCGTCCTTATACGTGACGGGTGTCAGTACTGTGGCTGGGGGCGCGGGCTCGCCGTTGATATACCACGCGAGTCTAGTCGCCGGTCTGGACCGGCCTGAAGTACAGTTTACCTGCACCCGATCTCCGATTTGGTACCGTAGTCTAGAACCGGAGATAGTCGGACCGTGTTCCGGTAATGCTGCGAAAGAGAGAAATGTTTTAAATCACATAGATTGCTAATACTTCGTAGAATATAAGAGGATACATTTAAGTCAAAGAGTAGCAAGACGATGATAATGATCTTGTATTAATTGATTTTGTTTTAACATTTACGTTGGTTTATAAATGTTCGTCATAACTTAATGTGTTAATGTCGTGACATTACATAAATTTCTGGACGAAAAATTAAAGTTTAATAATTAAATGTTACATTAGAGAACATAGTAATAAAGGTATGGTTTTGTATAAAGGTATCATAAGAACGACACTAAAACATAATATTCACATCAAAAGTAAACATTAAAGTGAAAGGGTTTACTGCTGCCACTTGAATAGAGCAATTATACGACTTGCCTCAAAATAATTAAAAGGTAGTGTATATTGTGGTTTATGAGTCAAATCTTTTATAAAAGGTACTAGTTACGAATAGGTATAAAACACAAATAAAATAATCTAACTGTAATGTTTTTTAATGATAGTAAAATGAGCTCGTTTTTAATAATAATTTAAGACAATTGATAAAGCACACTGTCTATTCGAAACGTTAAAAATATGGTACAGAATAATGTATAAAATTTCTTTGTCTAGAAACCTATTACAAATATGTTTTTTCCACGAGTACATATTGTTTACGTTATGATAGATGCTACACGACAATAACAGTGACGCAGCAACAACGGAGGAGGTCACTCGATATGATATTGGTCGTCGTAGCCGTTGTACTTGCAACGCTGTAACGTTCGTGTGACTTTCGCTCACAACTTCGTACGCGTGTAATTAAAAAATAATAAAAAGTATATCCTATGTTACTCACAGATAAATTACCCTTCTAATGGTGAAAAAATGTTGAAATCTGGCCTGTAGTTTTGGAGTTATTTTAATACATACAAAGATCTTTTCTCTTTATAATACAAGTAAAGAATATACTTTTTTCGATATTTACCCACGATGATCATGTCCGCATGGTCGGACACCGTCGGGAAGAGAGGTCGCTCTCCTGATACCTCGCATCGGTATCTTCCACCGGTCTCCAATACAGCTGGGAACAACGTGATGTTGGATCCGTTCGGACTCGATTGCTGTTAACAAAACAACTGATATACTATTCACAGGAAGCAATTAAACAAGAACATTATTTTTTATCACTAATCTATATAAATCGATAGGCGATTGTTTGGAAATGGCAGATTTGGCTTCGTTTCGATTTAAACGCGCCTTTTGACGATAATGACAGTTAAGTCTATTTCTATTATTAGTTCGAAACTCTTTACCGCCACAATATGCAACCATAAGTGCCAAAATAGCTAAATCCAAATAGAAACAAAATACCGCAGTTTATTACCTGTCCATTTATATAGATCAGTGTTTTTGGTTAAACTTTTAGACACAAGTATTCAATATTATATCTTTTCTCGGTATTTTTTTAAACGTTTTGTTTTGCTAGGATTTAAAAGTACTTCACTAATTTCTTCGTTATATATACGAAAAATTCAATTAAAACGCAACAAAACTTTTTGCGTCAACTTTAAAAACATAAAAATTTCAGTGTTACCGGCCAGTAAGTTTTTAAAATGTTACTGGCCAGCGCTCGAATAGTTTTCCACTTTAAAAAACAATAGTAATAAAGTTGGCCGATGTGTGTATGACTTTACGTGTTTATGTTTAAATTGAAGGAAGCTGGAACAGTTTGAAGCGACTGCTTGTGTGCGCACGTAGCTCTTCAGTGCGCAATATCCGTTCCACTTCTATAGTGGTTTGTATTACGATTCAAAGCTATATTATTTAATTACAAATGGGTTTGGGTCATTGTTGAATCGGCACTAAGATAACTGCGTGACTACGATCATGTCTACACAAAATGATAGAAAAAAGAGCATGTTGATTTTTATGATGAGAAACGAATATAGAATGTGCTACGGAGTTCGACAAATTAGAGTTTAAGTAATGATATAACCGACCAATTACATGACCTTTGTCTTTTCAATCATTACAAATTAAAAAAAATCGAACACAAAAGATTGGCTGTGTGGTTCGCGCTCCTTTGCTTTAAAAAATCTTTTTCATAGAACGGCACGTTATCGGCGTCGGTTAGAGTCGGTCGCTACGTGTAGATATATTCAGGTGTCACTCACCCGCCACAACACGCACGCAATTTCGGTGAGTCAACTTCATTACGTGCTATAGATTACAATCGCGACATCCATTACAGAAAATAAGCGCCTCTATAAAGCATGTCTCGTCCGACTCCCGGCTTTAACTAATATTTATGACGAATATAAGTAAGGTTATGTAATGTCACTTCTTTGAATACTGAAACTTCTTAATGTGACAATTTTTTTTACGATATCAAAAACAAGTTGTAATTATATTGGTGATTGTTGAAACTATATGATATGAGGTATTTTTTCCACAGAAAGCGATATTTTAATAATTTGTATATTGTAATAATGTTGATTGCATCTTCCATTTTTTGTTTTATTCTGACTGTGAAATATACGGCTTATAAAAATATGGTAAGAAGTCATATTTATACCTTTACGATATCTCATAAAACATTTTTATAAGTTAATCATTTTATTGCATAACATAAAATAAATTATGATATTTTTATTTGATATTGAACTAAAGATCTCAGGTGTTTTAAATAATAATTTAGATATATAAATAAAATACAAATTCATTTTTTGAATCTTCTAAAACTAGTTAATGAACTTACTTCCACATCGACCCCAGGTAATAGAAACTTTCTGCGGGGTTCGACATCGCGGGGGACGTGTCGGAAGAACTCCTTGCCGTCCTTGTACCACTTGACAGAATAGAGGACGTCAGTGGGCCCCAGCTTCCAGCGGCAGGAGAGGGACGCGCGCGTGCCTAATGGTACGTGTGCCGGTACGCGCAGCTCCAATAACTCCAAACCAGTCACTATGTAACCTGTAACAACATTTATTATTTGTAACATGAACAGTATTAAATTTTGAACAGGAAAATAAATAAAAATATCTACAAAATGTAACCTCCAATTTTTTTTGCATTTAAAAATGTACAACCATAAAATTCGGGCTTTGACAAGTCTAGAAAGGTGTATGCACTTTGGATACATGCTCGTATGTAGGTAAAATGTTATGAAGGCAAAAATCCATTAAACGCGATGTCAAATAATTTCCCATGTGACGGCCGCCCGCGGCCCGTAAAAGAGGCACTATT
>NW_013527026.1:2205964-2242955 GCF_000836215.1 Papilio polytes
CGACTGAACCCGCGGGGTGGCGCTCGAGTAAATTGATGAATAAAGACCACAAGTACACGATCAGACGGATTACGTTAATGTAAATGTATCCTGTCATTGATTACACCTATATTGATTAAATGACGAAAAGTTTGTTTTATCACAATCAAGTAATCTATTGATTTTAAACTCCAAAATTAACTGTCATGCCTAAAAAGTTAATCTTTGTTTTGATAAAAAAACAAACGAACAAGACCCAACTGGTGTTATTTGATGCAATTTACGTATTTTTCGCACTATATTTGTAAAAACGAGTTAAAACCTTCACCGTAATTTCAAAACAAAACATAAAATAAAGCCTCTATTCACGTCAAACGCTGCAATAACGTAAGTTATTTTCGAACGTGTATTGTTTTTGACAATGATTGTGTTGGTGGGCGTTATTTAAAAAAAATGGCTCGTGAAAAGAGTTGTGAATTCGAAGTATTGTAACTTGAGCCGGTCGCCATATGCCATACAAACAATTGTAGGGGGAGGTTTTGGGGGAGGGGAGACTTTGTAGCGGTCGCGGGGGACGGCCACTGGGCTGCACAATAAAGCAATTTAATTTTATATGTTGAACAAAAGCAATGCGGTCTTTAGCGATACGTTCATTCCAGTATTTTCGATAATTATTAATTGAGGTTATAAACGGTCAACATTTCGTTCAATGAAATGGAATTATTCATTTCATGCAGAATTATTTTACTTGATTTATTGTAGCGATGAAATTACATTTGATTAGTGATGATTTACTTTGAAAAGAAACTTAATGGCCATTCAAATTTAAGGCTCTGAATGAATCGGATAGCATAATTTATATCTGCATCTATCGATACGACGTGTATATAATTAAAAGTGTAACAGTCGAAATAAGTTGCACATATATCGGAACTTTGCAAATTACATGCATGTCATTAAACGACATCAAGATCGAGCTAGCACATTAAACGCAGTACTAATTACATGCTCCAGTATTTGGAAGGCATTCAGCGGCTATCACTGTCCGATATCAGGTGTACGATGACGTGTGCAATTCAATAACATCACAAACACGCACCGAAGCGAATAATTAGTAAGCTTTCATACGGTTTGATTAATATAAAATGCAAATAAAAAGACACATTCCACGTTTCACTTTAAATGGGAGTAACTAAAAACTAATGAGGTAGATTGTATTGAGAAGATAACTTAATTATTTTTAATTTACGACACGAATTCAATTAATGTTCCAGAACCTACGTTGTGTTTACAAAATATATACTAGAGGGCAGTTACTTCGCATAGAAGATTACTTATTTTTTTAACATTTCATATTAAATAGTCAATTAATAAAAACTTAGTGATAATGTAGAATCGTAATCTATACTTCTATACTAATGTTATAAAGAGGAAAGATTTGTATTTTTGTATGTATTGGAATAACTCCAAAATTACTAGGCCGATTTCAAAATTTCTTTCACCATTAGAAAGGTAATTTATCTGTTAATAAAGGCTATACCTATATTTTATTGTTTTTTTTCCAGAGTAGGTTAAGGTAGTAAGTCGCGAGCAACAGCTATGTTGACATAATTTTTGACGGACAAGTTTTAATGGTGATATTAGTGTTCAAAACATACAGTAAAATTAAACCGCAGTTTTCATATGCAAACCACAATTGAGGGGGGATTGTGGGGTGCACTTGTACTGTCGGAAATATAACTAAGTGAATCACTCCTGGGGGTCTGAGCACCCCATACTAGGCACAACCCTACTGAGACCACTCTGGGACCACTTCCAATCACCTAGAGACCACAAGCCGATACGTTCAACTGAAGTGTTTTCATTTAAAAATCGTTTGGCGTACACTTACATATTAATTCATTTATCGGTGTTCTTTGAATGCTACATTATTTAACCTATATCTATACTAATATAATAAAGCGTAAATACATACTATTTTGTGAAGTAGGATATCAGCAATCACAGCAAATTTTTTAATAATTCTTTCTTTAATAAAAAGATACACTAACCGCAGGCTTTAGGCAATATATTTTTACGCTATTAAACTTGGAGGATAAATAAACTGAAAAAAACTCCATGTGGGAAAGGGACCATAAACTACAAGCTGCCAACATTAAGGAAGCGAGGTTGCCATGGTTTGTCATCATGTCATTTTGACATTTGCAATTGATAATTTGACACATGTAAAAATAGAATTTTCATAATTTTATGCGGATGAAGTCCCACGGAAACAGCTAGTTAATATTAAATCTTACATTTTTGGTAGAGATTGTTAATTAATTTTTAATTACAAATAATTACAGAAGAACGTAATGATGAATTTATATCGTCTGTACCTTCAAGGCAAATCAAGGAATAGATTTTAAAACTAAATGAGAATAGATGTACTTAAGAAATAAAAATATTGGTTGAACATTTTGAGTTTCATATCACAAGTAAAATAAAATGTATTTTTATTGTACTAAAATATATCTGTATCTGGAACCTAGATTACTGTAGTTGTATTTCAAACATCGAAGCATTCGCTTTCAATGTAATTGTTCATTTAACATATTGGAAAAGGAAAAATATTCGATAAAACGTATGAGATATTCCCTCGATACAAAATAAAGTGGGTATCAGGTGTTTTATGCTCAAGTTATTGTGAAGTAAACTTACGAATGTTGTGAAAACACTTTTTAATAGAGCGTTATCTAAATACATTTCATGTATTAATCAACATTTAATTATTAAATGAAATGTAGAGGTAGATGACAGAAATAACCTAAATTAAATTAAAAAGAAGAGATTGCCGCTCAGATCCTTCAATTGACTTTATCCTGACTGAAGTTTTCTCGTATTAAATCAACGTTAAAGAACTTTTAATGACCTTTAACTGTGAGAGCTGGAAACATTTTTTTAAATCATCCTAAAATATGAATTCAAGTATTGAAATATTTTCGTTCTATGGTAATTTGGCCTTTGTAGGTGTTGGTGCTTTTAATTTAGCTAGCTAGCTGTCGGAATGTATTTAATTGTCGGGGGCTAGGTAATTGGGAACGTTGCACAAAGCGCGCCGAGCCGCGTAGGGTGTTAACGAACTGCCGCGAACAACCGGTCACAATGTTTGAGGTATTTTTGACTAGTCTTTCAGTATTTAGTTTATTATATACAAGGGCTATCTTTGGAAACCTATAATACTGTTATATTATGGTGTTGCACACATGTATTTGCTGTTAAAGTGTGTAAACATTGAAACGGTACGTTTTTTTAGCTAGGAAGTGTACTGGTTGTCTCTAACACCACAACATATGTCAAACGAGACTTTCGTCACTCGGCCAGGTGAATAGGGCAGTTGTGTAAGGCCTATACAAAAACTGGTGTTATAAAGTGATTGATAAAGTTTTAGGTAAAAGAAATGACAATGCAGAGAACGGAAAAGTGTCCATTCTCTCCATTGTCCAACGGTAGGAAACACATTTGTAACTGAGGCCGCGGTCACTTCGCTATTTTAATATTTAGGCTGTCACTTGCTTGTCTTCCAACACGTATAAAAATGCTATTTATAACCTGATATTTTATGGTACTAAAATCGAGTGTAATGAAACATAATTATGATATTGTTAGACAAAGTTCGAGCCGAGCTCGGATTCCTAATTTATCGGTTAAAGTTTTGAAGTCGACTAATAGTCGATAAGAGGTCGGTGATTACATACATGTATAATTTGTCCTAATTCTTAGAAACTGAAAGTGGAACGTTAACTACTCAATAACTAATTAAGTAAACGTGTTTTTCTTTTAATTTAACAACACATTTAGTATAGCTATATCAAAATTAACATTTTAACAACACAGGAATTACATAAATAAAAATATCGTCCAGATTTGTTATAGAATATGTGGATAAATGAAGTTTTTTTAATATTTTATTACTTTAAATAAGCGTAAACTTACAGTACCGACACACTTTCAGAATTTGTTATCCAATATAATGAGAGAAGGCAATTTGGTAGAGGTATTTTGACATGAGTAACCCATAATAACGTAAGTATTGTTCAAATCTATTTGTTAGATCGTCTCCGTAAATTCCCACCGACTTTCTTACTTCCGTAGCAAATGTTCTAAATATTAAAACATGAAGGCTATTTGCGTACGAGGGGAGACGCGACGCCAAAATCGAAAATTAATCGTCCAATTTCAATTTATTGAAAGCAAAAGCCTAGGGGTGTTCCGTCGTAATTAAAAAGCGGTCGACACGGCACCACCGCATGATTGTAAACACAAATTCATTGTTTTCAAAATATACATGTAATAAAATAGTTGTTCATTAAAAAAACCGATTACATATGTACTTTATTATCCTTTTCTCAACAACAGACTATGGTTAATTTAGTCTTGTTGTTCAATTTACAAATTAACCCGTATAAAGAAATCATATGGAAAATTACATGTGTGTAATTTAATTTGGTACTCGTGTACTCCATTAAATATTTATTGATAGCCTCGAACATAGCTGGTACTTCATAAAAACAGAAGCGCGTGCTATATTTGCTTTTTTATAGGAACAACGTAAACATGAAACCCATTATATTTGTACTAATAAACACAATAATGTCAAAATTTATTTAAAAATATCAATTGTTTTAAAATGTCTTATTCTTTGCTTTAATTCTTTTATAACTTACGTTAATTTTAAAGACAAAACGAAAAAGATATTGAATAAATTATGGTCACAAATAATTACTGTTTTGCAAAAATATAATTTTGCGTGTTGTTATCAATAAAATGTTAATTATTGAAACTTTTAATAAATTGTAATATAAATTTTAATAACAAAAAAAAATGCACGAGTAACTTAAATTATTTTAAATTTAGGTTGGGCATAGTCTTTAACAATGGTCTTAATTTTTATTTCCACCTTTCTAGAACAATCTAATTGTGTACCGTGACGTGATTGCTAATGATCACGCGATACAAAGCGCTACAAAGCGTTAGTTAAGGGACGCTAACAGTTAACGAACTGACGGCTGCCCTCTATGATGTGTGCCCACTTCACGGTTACACATAGATTAAATAATAAAAAAAACTATGTATTCGTTGGCAATAAGTTACTACTTTAACTAGAACACACAGAATTGGTTGACACGGAAGTCACACTTGATATGAGAACTGCATACAAGTGTTTGTTTCTTCACCTAGCGAATAGTTAGAGAAATATGTACATTAAAGACTCATTGTTAATATTGTTATGAATATTTCTTAATTATATTTTTTAAATAACATTTCTTAAATTTTACAAAATGTGTCTCGTAATGCGCCTAAAATAGAAACTAATGTCATTTTGATTTGAACTAGCAGAATGTTGCATGAAATTGTAATTAATATATTTCATTGCTTCAACAAATTAATTTTATACACAAATTAATATACAGGAAATTAGTCAGTTATTGCAAAAACAATGTTGAAATAGTTATAACTGTTGACTCTTGACTAAATAATGTACATAAATTATGTGAAAATGGCATCAATTCGATTGAATATATTTTTAATGAACATTAATGACGTAACTAATCAGCTTTTATCCAATTGTTTATCAATCTAGTTTGTCAGCGAATGCTCATAATTGAATGTAAATATTTAACAACGTGCGTGTATTTAGCTCTGACAGTGTTTGAAATAGATTTTACCAGTTAAACAATTATTAGGTTTACGAAAGCGTTTACACTGTCGACATACTTGTTTATAAACATGTCCTACGGCAGTCAAATAACAAGATAACATTTTTGTTTATAAAAAATGTCTAAAAACCGTTAAAAAAAAATTAAAAACTGTGTCAACTGTTTTAGTGAGTTTACATTTATTAGAAAATTCAAACTCAACTTAAAATGAAAAGTATTTTAATAGATTTATCTTTAAAAAAATATATGTTTTTTTTTTGATTTGCAAAAACCAGCGCTTGACCACACCACCAAGGTGAAGATGGTTGTTTCGAGTGCTTTAAAATAAGATTACGGTATCCATTTTCAATTTTAAAGAGAAGACGGGATAGAAAGAAATCACTAACGATTTCTTTCCAGTTGCCTTAGCCGGCCAATTTTATAACAAGCTCCTAAAGAGTTACAGTTTTCTTAAAGTTTCTTTCAGGAAACTTAGTGACCTCGTCTTGGATTCTCAGTATTATTTTATACGAACTATTCTCAGCACTTTCTTGGCCGGGACTTGAGAATTCATGTAAATACTGAATCTTTTGAGATATTTAAATGAGGCAAAGAGAAAGTTTGGTCGACAATTTTGTGATTACATTTAATTTTTGTTGATTTTAAATGTCTTGCTTATCGCGGCAAGAAGCCAGCTTTTTTTATATTGCCCTTTCCTTTTTTATAATCTAGCATATATCTAGCGAGAAATTTGACTCAGTGGTCTTATATTGTTGAAGCTTTAATATAAAATAGTTTTTTTTTTAAGAACGCCCATTTTAAATATGTGTTGATAAAAGACAAAAGACGTTACAACTGAACGACACACTTAATTAAATTACAAACAATTATAAAATAATAAAAAAACTTGGAGGTTTTTGATCGATGTACGATATTGCCTTTGAATGTTTTGTAAAGCCGAGGCCTTTTTAGTTCACAGACTGTATACCAATGCTTTATTTTCTTAATTACCCCACTAGAGTGCGCTGCGAAATGTTTAATGCCCTCTTGGGAGGGTGCGGAGCAATAAGGTAATATTTTTAATACTCTATAGAAGCAGCTACTTAAAACGCACGGGTCATTAAGGCTTTGTATTTATTTTTATTATTTTTGACCCCTTTGCGTTTTGCTGGTAAAACTTACGTTGTTGATTCCCAGGATAGCGTCGATGCATTATGCATTCGCTTTAAACATAATAACACATAAGTAGGTTATTTTTAACTGACTAATTACCAAATTTACTGCTGCGTTAGAATGCTCACACCTGTAAACCATAGCACAGCTGTTTAGTCTTGCTTTGATTCCTGTAAGCATATATGTGCGCCCACTACTCGATTTATAGTTATGTAACTAAAGAGTTGAATTGGCTGAGAAACAATCGACAATCGAAAATGTCACAACTATTGTGCGATAGTTTAGTCAAAGGTGTGCCGCCCGCTCTTAAGAGTCTAACTAATCCCAGAGATTTGTCATACTTAAACAATGCTAAGGGTCTTCATTATTGACAATTAAGCAACTTTGGATGGCAGTGAATTGTCTTGTAATTTTTAAAAATAACTTAAAAACCTTTATATATTTTACTGTAATAAAACTATTTTATTTTAAAACATCTTAGTAAATTCACCAATCAATTTAATCACTAATTTAACTCCGTCAGCTATAAGTATAATAATTGAAATAAATATCTGTGGGTTGGTCTACACTGGTGCTAAATGATCAAACGCGGCTTTAAAATCTCTTCTAAGAAACTAATTGGAACCACTGCAGCTTATAAATTACTACGAATTGAAAGGAGTCTTAGAATTGGTTCAGAGGTCTAAAGAACTATCTTAAATTATTAGTTACGCTAATAAAAAATTACTATTAATAATTACGTGTTCGAAAATATTGATCTATATTTACAAAACTATTACTTTTTTTATTTCAGTAATGTTTTGGTTTGCTGTTGTAGAATTGATTACTTTAAAGTCAAGTATTCTTTATATCTAGACTAGCTTTCACCTGCGACTCTCAACGCGTGAAATTAAAAAAATAGTCAATGTGTTCCCCCAGACTTTGTGCAAATTTCATCGAAATCCGTTCAGCAGTTTAGGCTACAAACTCTTACAAACATCCGTCTGTCTAAATTTTCACATCATACTACTCATTCTTACTAATATTATAAATGCGAAAATTTAGATGGATGGATGCATGTTTTGTTAGAGTTTGTAGCATAAACAGCTGAACGGATATCGATGAAATTTGGTATAGAAGTAGAGGATAGTCTGGAAGAACATATAGAGTACTCACTTTTGTTTTTGAAGTTCACGAGGTCGAATTGGGGGCGAAAGCTAGTTGATAATATTAGTAAGATTACCTTAAAACATGATTATAAATCTATGTTTATGTTTACGAAACAAAGACATTAGCGTTTCCCAAATCGTATTTGTTACTATTATAAGTTGTAGCGTACGATTCCGATTAAGAATTGTTCGAACCCGTGTCGACCCTCGGGTATCGTTAAGGATAAGTAACGATTTTAGTTAGAAATACTTTAAACTAGGCGATAAAAGGTAAAATACCTGGCCTTAAACGAGGTTATTTATCTAGACAGAGAAAAGGATAACAACCATTGTAATAACAAACGAGCAAAACGTTCCACTGTGATTGGACCTTTACTACAAATGTCTGTTGAAATATCTTGTTTAAGAAATATTCACAACGTGTAAGGGTAAAGGTATAAATATGCGGTTAAACCTATGTAAACACGGTAACAGGTATACAACTTTTGATATAAGATTTTCTTTAATAAAGCAATCGTAAGCTATGCAAATGAGCTAATACTAAGTTATTGACCAGTTGCATTAAAAACATATGGCAATAGCCGAATTAGTTTTTTTAAAATATAACTTTGAGTTATGTACTAACTTTAACCTAATTTTTATGTTTTTTTTTAATAATGCCAGCTAGGCTATTTTTAAAACTCGCATGAAGATACTAAACAAAGAATTTATTATTTAAAAGTCGAATGTACCAGTGTTTTAGTCTTTACAAAGAAATTTTAATTAAAAACATTAATGTCACGAAAATAAGGCAACGAAAACGCTTCAGAAATAATAATTCAAAGGCTGCTCACAAGGAAAATACACGTCGCGAGTTTAATTTGGGAAAAGCTTTTGTGAGTACAATAGTTGACAAGTTTCTCACAAAGACACTGTATTTTGTTTACGCCGTTGTTGACCACAATCTGAGCACAATGTGTTTATGTGAACATAACTATTTCATTTTCATATAATAATTTTTTATAGTTTTATGACATACTTTTTTTAATTTTGATTTCTACAGCGTCCTCTTTTTTACCATCTTTCGGGGAGTTAATGGATTTAGACGGACTATGGAATTCGCAGACCTATGACGCTCTTTTGTGCCCTGGGCGTTAGCCAAACCAAGCCGTACCCTGATGCCGGCCCAGTCTTAAAAATTCCCATTCACTTTTTTAATATTCGTAATTTTAACTAAACTAATACAAGCCACGATGTTTGCTTACGCTTTTTCCATGCATGTTATGTCGCGTCCACTCCACAACGGCAGTTCACGTTTGTCGAGTAATTACTTAACTATGTAAACAAACGCTTTCTGATTTGTAACACGAAGGCGACAGTTGGGGCCACGTTGTGAAATCGCAGTTGACGAGTGAATGCGTAAACACAGCGGCAACACGAGTGCTCGGGACGACAGTCAACATAAACGTTTTACATGTAATTAAAATAAAATCTTTTACCGTAATAAGTCATTGATCTCGATTCAGTTTTGGTGACATTTTGATTTGATACAGATTGTCATTCAAGGTGTTTTTGAAATTGAAGGAAATAAAAAATAATCTTGCTTTATTATTTTGTAGTAACTAATATGAAATACTGAGGTTTTTTTAGCATTTTGACCACTGAATGAGAAAGATCGAGAAAGAATGACATTGTAAACGAAAGGGAATTACTAAATAACCTACATTATGGCCATTACAAAGAATTTGTGCTTTTAATCAAAGGTAAAACTAAGGCAAAATGCTATAGTCATTGATAAAAGAAATTTAATCATGAAGCGAACAATTGCCGCCTTATTATTCACCATTAATATTATTTGCGACATATTCGTGTATTTCCTTTTACGCGGTGAGTTTATCTCCGGGCCCAATAATGTTATTCGGGTCGCAATCATATTTTTTCATAAAATGTGAAACTCTGAGCGCAAGGGGCTAAGGGAGATAGGGGGTCTGAACCCCCCAAGCTCGCAATGAAAGTCGAGTGCGTACATTTGTCTCGGTTTCGGGCCGGTGTAATGTTAGGTAAATTGAACTTCGGTAGTAACTCGCGGCATTCCTGAAAAGACATTTCTGTAAGCTTACGAAAGTGTGTAATAAAATATGGCACCGAGTTACATGTTTATGTAATTAGGGCTGTCAATTTTTTGTTTATGATATCGAATTTATAGTCACGTGACCTAGTTTATATCAATTTGATTGATGATACGGGGAAGAAAAACAGAGGGTTTATCAAGAATATCCGTGAGAACTTATTCGTAGGGTTAACAACAAAATTTTAGATTTACTAGGCGTAAAATACAGTACCAATTATTATACAAATTTTATCTAACTAAACTGACGCCCAATTATTCGTGATAGACCCTTTGTATAACTATGAGTTTCAACTGTTTTTATATGACATGAGATGAGATATAACTAATTTGCGTGTATGTGAAACGTTTAAGATAAAGGGTTTATCTAAACTAAAGTTTTAGCTTAATTCAAACACTTGCATCTGTTTATGCCCCACAAGTACCATTTAATCTAATGTAGATTTCATTAATACTGTCTCCAAAGTTAGTCTAACTAAAGCCATTTCAGAGGAAATATAAAGTAAATAGAAGTAATTGACTGTCGCGCTAAAGTGCAGATCAACTCAGCGAGTCTACCACGTTCTCATTGTTAGAGACACTCGAGACTATCTAACAGGCAATTTATCACAAACATTATTTGCATCCTATTTAGTAATAACTACATTTAATTTATATTACTTATACATTTTTTGTTATATTTCTATACAAAATTCTATAATGCCACAATTTGGAGCTGTAATATTTGCATAATACATAATTAAGAAGTAAGCTTCCAGTTGGCTTTAATTATTATGTGAATAAAAAATTACATAGTTATTCATAGTGTGACCGTTTAGAAACAATAAGACCTGCAGCAAAAAAAAGAAATTAATCCAGAAACGTCTCAACGATGTATTAGATGGAGCAAAAGAACTTATTTATCAACTCAAAGTACTAAACTATTCTAAAATACTAAATAACAATTAAACTCAGTTAAACGGGAAGACTTATAAGACAAGAAAGTTCATCTGTGCCCTCGAAATGAAACTTTCTACGTTATTACTGAAGTAAAGTTAAGGATACGTTTCGTAAGCGTGTTATACTGATATCAATTTAATAATATGCTTCGATAAAACTTGTCATAACGGAATAAACTTAGGTTGTTGCTGGTTTCACGGGGGTGTATTAACCTATTCACGCGTTTCCGTCGTACATCGAGATAGCAATAGAAATTCATGTAAGAAATTATATCGGAGATATGAGCGGAAAGCTTATCCTTTGCCACGCATTGATAAAGTTTTAACTCGCTCGTATGGCAATGGCTGGTATTATCGTAAAAGTTGGGACTTTCAGTTGAAATAGCTTCGACGAAACATAAGGGACTGCTATACGATTGCCTAACTTCGTAACGTACGACGACGGGGCACGGTTTTCAACGTAAGTTGGATCTAATAAAAATTTCAAAACGAAAAACGGAACTATAAGTATCCTGCAAACGTTAAATTCCACTGCGAAATACAACAGATTACTTAATTTAAAATAAGTATAAGAGAAATGATAGCAAGTTTGTATACAAGCGTTGTTACAGTGGAAACCCACAGTCACAGTATTATAACGAGGTCAATATTTCGGGAGAACCGGACGATTCGTCGTCGCCACTTAAACACGTTCCAAAAAGCGAAGAAGTCTGTAAGAATATACTTAATTTTAATTATTAAGATGAATTTAAAATACCAATTCATTAATATAAAAAACAAACGCATTTAAAAGGCTATTAAAACACAAAATGAATGTTTAGCTTGAAAGGAATCGGTATGATCAAGATGTATTAGTTTCATTGCTGGTATTATCCGGTTCGAAGGACCACTGTATCTACGATATCCTTTGTAATTAGAAGTAAAGAAATTGACTCTTAAATTGTATTTTTCGATATTTTAATAGACATTCAAATACAATACAATTTAGTTTAAAATTAAGGACAAAGACTTAAATTTTGCGGACAATAGTTACTTTTACAAATGTCAAATTCAGGCTGCATTGTGAACTAACCACAAATGTTGTATAGGAGTGAAATTGGTTCCGACACTTTTGCGCTAGTCCGTATAAGCCGGACATAAATAGGCCACGAAATAATCAAGCTATTATACTGTTTATCTAGCACATTCTGAATAGAGGCGTGTTGTTGTTTTCTAAACGTTTTTGTCTAAACACATCGTTGTTGGATATGATATTTTTGTTATTAATAACATAGTAAACATTTGATAATACGAGTAGTCAACTCTGTTTTCGCTATATTTCTTTAAATAAATTAATTATTTTTAATCTCTAAAAGTCTCTTAAGAAGATTTTATTTTTTTCTATTATACAATGTTTTAAAACAAGTTTCCGCTGTGGAAACGATCATTGTGTGTGGGTTTGATAGTGACAGACGTAATACCGACGTTGTCTGTTAGCGGCCTGATTGAATTCTGATTGATCTCTGGATGCTGATTGCTCGGACAAGGCTTGTATTGAGTTGTATCTAAGCTGAAGTTGACTTGGATCATTCAATTATGTATTCGATGATTTATTTTTAATTCTATTTTAACTGCATATCCAAATAAAAATTAACAATGATTAAAATACTAATATTAAAAATATTTGCAGTTGTAGTACTTTAATTATATACTAAATTATGTGTAAAATCCTTTCAATCTTAATACAACCTTGTAATTCCTATACACCGTACAAATAAACGCGCTATAAAGTAAATTTAGGAATAAACTGAGTATAAGCAAATATTAGTACAAATTTTGCTTATACTTAGTTTATTCCTAAGTTTAAATTTAAACCGCGTTTATTTGTAAGGCTGATAGAGTTAGTTTATCTATTCCAATATTATGAGAGTTATTTAATATATCTTCATAACTGTTACATTTCCGGCGATAACAGATTTAAATTGCCCTGTAAAAGTTAAGTATGAAGGCGCGAAACTGCGGTTAAACCACTTGAAAAGACTTCAAAAGGAGTTGAGTTTCAAAGTGACTTAACTACTTTCATGTGTCCAGCGTAACTTATTGTTAGAACTATTTCAAAATAATTTATACTTTAAAATTGTATATAAACACTGGCAATATACACGCTTTTACGACTTTTGCTAATTTTTAGAAAATAATGCTTTTAATTTTTTCTTTTATTATTGTCTTTTCGATGTACAGTACAATCCTTATACTTTATTTGGTAGGCATTTATTTCTTAATATCTTGGTTCAAATCAGAAAGTTATCTAATAACGACTACCTTCGTAAATCGACAAAATTAATGTTTTCGAAAATAAACAAACTAATACATCAACTTATAAAATAATCAAGTAAGATGTTTGTTGCCGAATTGTAGTGACAATAAACTATCTAACATTGTATAGGATATTTAATCCACTTTCCCTTCGTACATTGATGTTACCTTAACATTAGTCCGAAAGTAGTTTTCTCTGAGACCCTTAACACCGCATCGACGACCTAAATCTAATATGTCGTGTTCACAGAACGCATTACCCTCCGAATAACCACAAATAGCTTTTTAACGATTTATTTTTACTTTAAATATTTTAGTTTTGCATTTTTATAAATACTAGTCAACACTACAAGACATGTAGTTTTAGGTTATCAGATCCGTAAAGCGTTGTATTTGATTATTAAAATTTAATGAATATTTTATTTGTTTGTAGTCATTTTACTTAAACATATGGCAGTACCGTAAATATAATAAATGTTAATTTAATCTTCTATTGCAAACTTAATCACTACTAGGATAATCTCAAAAATTCTAAATGTAATTCTAAAATATTTTGTATGCCTGTCTACAAAGTAGTACTGTACTGCAACCCTATATTTATAACATAAGTACGTCATAAGTTTAATTAAGCGCAGACATTTAATGCGTGTAAAGACACGAGCTCGTGAGTAATTTAAAGGAAGTAATTCCTTAATCCGGGAGCGAAGCCGGCAGCAAGCAGCTGTGTGGGTTCTTGTATCAAATTACTATCGTCTCCCGATGTTCAAAGTTACAAAGTAAATGCAATTAGTCTACACTTTGTTTTTTATATTGATCGATGGCTGACGAATTTTAAGCTCGATTTGAGCGACGGCAAGGTGAAGTTAATGGTTATTGATGATTTTAGGTTTTTTTTTTTGGAAAATTCGCTTTTGATGTGAGTTTGAAGGAGAGTATGATTTTATGTTATGTTTGATATTTTACTGTATTAGAGTAGTAAACAAAAATTGGAAATAAACAGGATTTTCGTCTTAGTAACTTTTTAATTTTTTTTTTGCTGAAGCAAGCTATTGCTTTTGTCGGATAAAAACAAGTAACTTAATTGTCAGGAAACATGTATACCTTTTCAAGTTATTATAATTTGCAAGAATAATTTAACGTAAATCTTAATGTCCTTTGTGTTAAGGCCAAAATTAAGTCGTAATCCTTAAAGGACATTAAGTACAATATGGCAGACGTAAATTTTATTTTTATGTTACACCCTTGACATTTGCGAGCTTATACATTAATAACAAAAAAAGTAAAGCGGATTTGACGTAAACTCATGAAGGCACTTTTTAAGTCTGGCAGTTTTAAAGCTTAAGCAAGCAAATAAAATATATTTTTACAGTCAACTACGTTTTCTAAACTATTTATAAAGACAAAATACATTTATTTTTGTAAACAAAAAATTCAAAAACTTGTGAGCCTATTTCAAAATCTTTTTACCATTAGAATGATGCATTATCCAAAATTAACATGGAATATATTTATATATACTTAATCTTACTAATATTATAAATGCGAAAGTTTAGATGGATGGATGGATGGAAAGATGGATGGATGGATGGAAGGATGGATGGATGGATGTTTGTTAGCGTTTGTAGCCTAAACGGCTGAACGGATCTCCATGATATTTGGCACAGGTTTAGAACATAGTCTGGAAGAACATATAGGCTACTTTTTATCTCGGGAATAGTTACGGTGCCCGTGGGATTCATTGATTTAGTTTTTTAATGTTTACTTGATCATTCTGCAATGGTTCAACATATCTTATTGAAATTTGGCACAGATATAAAACAAAGTCTGGTGTACACATGGGATAAGGTTCATCCCCGAGAAATGTCCGGTAGGGATACGTAGCTTTTTGTTATTTATATAGTTCCTATGTTTTCAAATACCACGCGAACGAAGTCGCGGGCAACAGCTAGTTTATATATAAACGTAATAGTTTTTTTATATAAATATCCAGGACGTAATTGCATATGCCATATCTCTATGATCTCAAAGTTCAGATGTTCAGTTTCAGTTCAACATTTAATGCAGCATATAACTTAATTAATTAAGCTAAACTGTAGCAATACAAACATGTGAAGACAAGTTCATTAAGTGCACCGCTTTGTGCGTCCGTAGCGGCGTAGCCGTCATTAGTGATGTCCGTTTGTAGGCACGTGTCAACTAGCTCAGATGCTACGGAGCTACGGTAATTGATAGTGTAGCTGCCCGTCGGGATTACGTCTCGTGTTCTAAAGGTGAGCTTACACGGCGCGTACTGTGGACGGAAGTGGATGGACAAATACCGATAACCAATGATTTTAAATTGCAGAGTCGCGACTGACGGATTTCCCTGCACTAACACATAAGACATTATTGCTTACTTCAGTAAATATAGAGGGGGGGAAGGGCATTGTCCATAGGCTTTTGTTCGTAGTTGCCAATTAATTTTTCTGTGTACACTGTTAAAATGTATTATTTGAATATTTTTCGTAGCATCTACCTATTTTATTCAAAGTTTTTCTTTATAATGTACTTAAAGGCAAACATTTTCAGTGAAAAAATTCAGTGAAAATAGTGCTATTTGTACGTAGGCCATGCGTATATTTAACAATTGTAAAATGTAATATAATAATAGTCGTAGTAATAAAAATAACAAAATCAAAGAACAAAAACTAGTCATAATACTTTCTTTTAATTAAAATAAATCTATCTTAGAAGCACAAAAAAGACGCGAGAGTGTAGCGTAATTGAGGAGCGTAATTAATTTGAATGTTCGAGATTAGTGGGGCAATCAAAACAAAGCTTGTAATCTAGTGGTATTAAGGAGCGCTCACGTGGTATAATTAAGTGTAACACTTAGCGGCGCGTCGGTAGAGGGCGGCACTTAATTATTCGCAAGTTGATGCGAGATCACGGCCGCGTGCCCCATCTACACTACGGTGTACAAATCCGACCACTCACAGCAAATACGGGAACAATTATGTGTGTAATAGATGTACTCTATATAATGGATTTTAACACCTTATACTTTAATTTTACTGATTAAGTGCGCATAAATGTAAAATAATTAAGAAATGCTGCTTTGTAATAAAGAAAAGATTATACAGTTGTATTTTACAGAGTATAAGGAGTTAGGATAAATATAAGATGTTTAACGTTCATTTTATAAGCGTTCAGTATTGGTTAGGTCATATCATAGTAACCTCTAGCTAAGAGTAGGTACCGAGCCCTTAAAGGCTATATATTTTGTGCTGATGATAATAATAATGCCTGGAGATGACTTTCAGATCTAGAATAAAATGATTAAAACTGAAACATATTCCGAAAATATTGTTAGTTTGTATTGAATTTGAGAAGCGACGTTGAATACCTTGTAAGATTTTTTTTAATTTGTGATAACGTAAGTCTTTTCTGTTTCCGCTTCTGCAGTGCAACTTAAATAAACTTAGCCTTTGATTCTAAAGGCTTCTGATGAATTAAATGTAAAGGCTTTCATTAATTTAATTACGAGAACGAAGAAGTTGCAGAAAAGGAGCAATTTTGTTCATATTCTTTAATAATGTAACGTTTGTTGTAATAATTCTGAGAGCCGTAATCGGTATTTTTGTAGTGATCTTTGTTTTTTTAAACGAGATTTAAAGGGACGACTAGTTATATATTTTATTGCAACCTATAGTAATAATTGGTCTTGGACATTTTAATTTTTATTTCATTCGTAAAAACAATCGACGTATACGACACGCGATTGTTCAAAAGTACATGAAAAATCAGAAACCATTTATAAAGTTCATTATTCATAAGACGTTTCTTGTCTCCTTCTAGAATTTACCTGTCCAAGAGAAGTGAATCGTATGTTTTATGAAATAGAGTTCATTTTGTTTTAAAACCGTATTAAGTTAGCGAGTACGTAGTAAGATTACACGGGTGTCGTTACGATGCTCGTTTAGATATGCCGCATGAAGAATTGCAGATCTAGAAACGACAAAGGCTCGCTCCTTGCCTCACGATATTATGTTGTTTTCATTGGCCACACCTTAACATTAAATAAAACATACCTTTTTATAACACAAGAATAATATAATTATGTTACAACACAAGTTCAATTTCCGATTACCGTTAGACCACACAGATACTCCAGATATTCCATCACCCGATAGTTTTATCGGGTCCCGCTGTCAAACACATATCAAATTCTTAATTTTAGCACAACACTGAAGGATTAATCGCTCGAATAAAGAATCGGCCGATAAAAAGTCTAGTCTACGGTAGCTCTTACAGCGCAGACATTCCAATTTGACATCATGTTCAATATTATCTCGTAAGTTACAACTGGTAAATAATGGTTATACAAAAACAGAGCTTAAATAAACAAAGACTCGTGTACTTAAAGAGTACATAAGTTCTGTGTAAAGAGAAATACGTCGATATTGAAAAGTTTCAGGCATTTACGTTCACATCTTCATAGAGCAATTACTATTAAAGCATTTCCGAGGCGGTATCGACCTCGTCTATTTCAAGAACCTGCCCCAGACTTCAACAGAAAATAAATCACTTCAATATTGTGGACTTGATAAGTGCGTATGATAATTTTGCTTCTAATAATATAAACATATTTTCTATTGCAATCGAATCAATAAATTATGTTATATGTGTAATTTATTTCGATCTAAGAAATCTTATTTGTATGTATTGACTAGGCTGCGTAACTAGTGAATCGATTTGAAAAAATCTATCATATCCTGATGCTAAACTATTCACGGACATCATAGGCTAGATTTATTACTAGTTTTTTTTAAATAATCTGTGCGAACAATGCCCCGGGAAAAATTTGGTCATATATAAATGCGAACGTTTAGATGTACTCGCATGTTCGTTATCCGATAATTCCAGAAAGGCTCTACGAATTTGGATGAAATTTGATACAGAAATAAGAGATAGTTAGTCTGGAAGTAACCATCTGCTGCTTTAAATTGGCACAAAAGAACAGTTTCTGTAGAAAGATTGTTTTTACCCAATAACTAGTAAAATAACAAAAACTGTAAAAGCTAGCACAATTTCGAATCTACATAACAAGTTCGTTTTTATATTCGTGAACGATAAAAAAATGTTGCTTGTCAGTTGACGTAGTCTATTTACGGGCAATTAGGTAGTCCTAATAGAACTAACTAAATATTATAGTAAAGCATGGTAAAATGTGGTAATATGGCTGTTGATACAATTTGTATACATATTTAACACTGTCCGTGTCAGTCAACCTCGATCACGTGTGACGCGCGGCAGTGGAAACAGTTTACCTTTGATATTTAGACATGAACTACGACTTATTTCACCGTTTAATGTACCGTCAGCGGACGCTCGTAAATCGATTTTTAATTACAACCCGTCACGATTGTATCTCTAGTGACATTCCAAAAAAATCTATTTAACAAATAGGTTGAAATCACCAGCAAAAAAAAATTCATCGATCCCAGCGATCCTTGCTGATGTTTGCATCTCTAACAAATCTTCATAAATCTCAATATTTAAACAAATTGGCGCTCTCCCAATCCCTTAAATACCTAAGACAGTTCCTTGTATAGAGGTTAACATGATAAATTTACATTTTAAATCTGCGTAAAATTGAAACTTTCAATAACAATCACAATCGAGAGTAAATTTAAAAATATCGTAACAAACGAATGATGTTTGAAATACACACGTATAAATGGTGAAAAACAAATACTTTTAGCATATCTGTCTTCTTTCAAATGTTTTGTTCTGATCGTATCTGAATAAGGAATATAATGGTACATATTGCTCCGCGTTTAGCATACAATATCACAATAGCTCAGGCATTATGCAATTTGCTCATAGTGTTTACTTTTCAAGTGAACTAAATGGACTATTATTATCTGACAAAGGACAAAGACTTGGGACCAGCTGTAACTGTAATGCAGTAAGTGCTTACTTATGAATATTTATTTATAATGATAATAATGAAAACATAATGATTTGTGAGAAATTGGAATTGAATTAAAAGTTAGTGACGTCACAGGAAAATTTCGGGTAGACGATGAACTGTAATTCAAATGTAACTTTTTATTCTACAAGAATATTTGCGCAGTGTCGGCAATACAAATAAAACAATACGACATAACTTCGTCCCGACTTAGAACAGCCCTACAGAAGTTCTGTATAACAAAGATAACAGAACTTCGTGAAACTTGCCTGATCGATATTCAAACATAAATAAACTTGTGAAACGACCGCAATATTTTTAAATGAGAAATGAAAAGCGTCTAAAAACTTCGCTTTGATTTCGATCTGCGCGATAAAATACCTTTGAGCGTGTAATTATTTTTACGAAAATGTAAGAATGTGAAGGGATATGGAAATTTTTACACACATGAATCATGCTTTAGTTATATACTTTTGTTACTCTCACTATATTACCTTTTTTTTAGTATTAGGTTATATGTTTGATAATACATAAATAAAAAGGGTGAAACTACGCTCACTTACACCGTTTGATCCCATAATGAAGTTAGTTCATTTCACCCTTGTAATGAATATTAACGTTCTCACTCAAGTCATAAAATAAACTTTATCGGAACAACGCGTCGTCGTAGCCCTGTTACTTGGGGTCTAGTGATAAATTTGCAAAGAATAAGCCAAACTCGGGCCATTTTAATTAAGATTTCAAATTTATTTATCTAATAAATCCGACTCCAAGGACCAGAAACCTGTGATATTTTATCTCAACATTTGCTTGCGATTTATTACATTTTATGGTTTGTTATGATATTATTTGAGGAAATACGTCTTAACATAAAGATAAAAAGAATAACAGATATTGATTTATAATAAGAAGCTTGGTAAGAAAAAAATGATAAGTCAGTTAATTTCTTTGTTATTAATTACTCGAATTTATTGTTCTAACAATGCCTCGAAGGGTTTTCGGGTGGATTTTGCATGTCTTAATTTGGGAATTTACTTAAAGCTAACAGTTTAAACTCTTTTGTATGAGTTTAGATTTTGCAAATACGCTTTTGTTTTTGTTGGTCGTAAGCGAAGTTCTCTACGGGCGCTTGTTACCGTTTCTCCTCTTGTTTTATTTGCGTATCTCGAAGCGATATCGTTTATTATTATTTAATACCAGGATACTGTTATACAAGCAAAATGTGGATATTGGACGAGATAAAAATGAAAATTAATAATTTTTATGGTATTTGGATTTGACGGGGTTAAATTTCCTAATGATTTTTTTTCTTGTAGTAAAAACAATTTTAAATTATAAATCTCTAATGGTATTTATTGTTTCGAATTCCCGTAAAAAGTGGTAGCAGAAATGACGTGGTTAGTAAACATCTTGCGTATAATTGTCGATGGTATTTGAAGCATAGTATTAGGCACGCGCTAACATCGAACATTTATTTAGCATCTTGTAAATACACAGCACGTAGCACTTCGCAGCTGCCTTTTGAAGCGAATGCTACATTCCATTTTTAAACAAAACGAACTTGTTGTTTGTTCAGAAAGCAAAATCAAACACTGGCCGAAAGGTGGTCTCGAATGACTGATCGAACGACGATCTAGTTGGACCATGGTGGAAGCGTGCACCCATTAACATCTCATTACCATACGCAAACATTAGTCACATAGGAAGGGCTTAGCGGGTGCGCTGTGCCAACAAGCCACGGCTCTCTCGGGCACTTCATGTGCAATTATTGTACTTAGCTATTGTCTACACAAACAGAATAGCTGTTTGTTCAGCAAACGTAACGGACCGTGCAACGAGATTAGGCCTTGTTTATACTTGCTGTTGCCGCTGCCTTTGCCGCTCCGTCTGAATCATATCGAATTAGATACACCTTATTAAGTTTATTGCAATTTCCTTGGATTACTGTTTGTGAATCAACTTTGCTCGGGAAAGGAAACTGATGAAAAGTAACTAGTTTAGTCTACTCTAGTCATTGATGGCAGATTTTTCTACATGTCAACATGACTGAACCAAATAGCTTGCACATTTCTTAAATTGAAAAATAATAATTGAACGATTTAAGAACATTTTATATAAAAGTTTTGATTACTGCTAAATGTATTTTAAAGTATTTGTTATGAAGAAACGCTCGCAATCATTCGTTATCCGTGTTACTAAGCTTAATGAGATCGGAACATGAGAGGGATCAGCGCTTACTTTGTAGCTCGAATCAAAAATTTAAATTGATCAAGAGATTCACGTTAATGTTTTGCAAGAATCATTAGTTATGTAACGGTTTTTTTTTTTGCTTATTTCATATTTGTCAAAAAAGTTTTAACTTACAATTCACTCTAAATATATCATTTTTGTTAATATTTATTTAAAATTTAAGCTTTCTTTTAGTATAGCCTTATTTCATTACTAACTAGAGGCTCGAATTGCCTTTTATTTTAGTGATTAGAACAGGCTATCGTTAACTTCATTTTAATAACATGTCAGCAAATAATTTCAACTTTCGTGTAATATGAAAAATGTATACATATTTTTTTTACTTCATTCGAATACAAATTCCCCGGAGAGTGAGTGGATCAATTTATCTAACACAGACAAATTGCCAGAAAATAGCATTCGAGTAGGCAGTAGTGTAGGCAGTAGGCACACAGTCCAACGCTTACCTGTGATTGCCAATACGTTTCATAAAATTTATTACATGCATAAAGGTATTTTATTACTTACACTATATTTCTAAACAATAACAATATTTTAGACAAAAAATAACACCATAATACGTCACGTATGAAATAGTTAACCTAGAGATAGTATTTCACCGTACTCAAAGTCTTAAATCAGTCCCTTAGGGTAAAATTATCATATTAAATCAACACGGCCTTGAAAGCAGTATTTTAGACATTAATTGTGTGAAAAATATAATACTGTTTAATAGTTTTTTGTTATTTCATATTTAATCTCACATAATACAATAAACAAACTACAACAGTAGAGCAACGTTAACAATACATTTTCAAGAATAATTCATAACAGTCGTATTCGTATGAAAGGAGCACGTACTCGGCTAACGTACGGCCCAATTTTGGCGCACAATTTACCTGCAGATGCAACAAACACAAAGAGGCTATATTCACGGAGGACCCGGAGGGCAGTGGGGGAGGGGAGAGTAGGGGCAATGTGCAACGGTTCGGATTACTACGGCCATCTGCCGGCCGACACGGCACAATCAACCTAACGAGTCGCGCCCGCGGACGGATTAAGGCCTAATGCCTCTCCGAACAATACCAACAGGCCCTTTATCAGTTACACTTTGGTAAGGTCTGATTCAAGACAAATACAATGCAGGACACGTGCCCTTAACTGACTCATAGTTAAGTATTTAAGCGGTTTTTTTAATCCACCCATATATGACGATGGTAGTTTTGAACGTGATTAGTATGATCTAAGATAAACGATTACAAAAAGAAATTAGTTAACTTAACCTCATTTGGTAAGACTCTTTTGCTAAATAATTTACTAATTTAATAGAGGTTAGTGAAATACTTAGCAAAAAAGCCTGATTGAAATATATTTTAAAGTTTATTAAACTTTGCTATTAGGTTATGGACGTCGATGACGTAACTCGGGACGGTCTCTAATTTCAAGAGGCATATGGTTTCTTTGCAGTACGACGTTAACAGATCGCTGTCACTACAATGACCCCTCTTGTTTACGACTAATCCTAAGTGGATTACTTCTGGTCCGCTTCGACGACGAACGAGACTTCAATTAAATTTATTTACATTTCGGCGATTGCCGACGACTTATGTGTACCCTTTGCTAAGGTGATAATTGTTGACGTAGAACCTAAATAAAGAGTAAATTAAAACTTTGTACATTTTTTTATAAAGTAAACAAGTTTTTCAAATCTGACAGTTTTTGTCTTTTTTTATTTAAATACTAAGAAGTTACGAGTAATATTAATTTAGTAATGCTATGAAATATTAAAAATGTGAAAGTTTAAATGGAATGGACGGATGGATGTTTGTTAGAGTTTGTAGCCTAAACGGCTGAACGGGTCTGGATGTAATTTGGCATAGATGTAGAGCATGGTCTGGAAGAACACAAAGGCTACTTACTTGTTTTTATTAATCCCACGCGAAATGAGTCGCGGGCGAAAGTTATTGTATCATAAATATTAACATTCAAATACAAACTTGTTTGATTTTATAAATATTGAATTTTGTAGTTTAAGAAAACACAAACATCTTAACATGATTCAAAACATTTTACATCTCTTTAGGAAATATTCCACTGTCATTTCAGTGAGCTTGCATCCCCGTGCGAATGTTTGCTCAACCCTTGGCAAATAATAATTCAACTTGCACGCTAGATGTGTCTGTTGTCAACGCGAATGGATGCAACGTTTGTCGAGTTAAGCTTTTACGATGCCAAGAGAAAGTCACTGCAGTAGTGGAAATAAGGAATATAGTTATGAGCCCCTTATCATCGAGTGACAAGCCTCAAGTGGTTCCGTTAATACGTGTACAATTTCAAATGACTGACTCCGGGACAAAGTATACTGTAAATATAATTCCGTTAAGCAGTTGAAATCTTTTATTTATATCTCTGCTTTGTTTATTTTATATAAGCAACGCATCTGCAGCCTTTCATCTATTTGCAAATGTTCATAGATATATTATCGCTGTTTTAGCTTTGTCAGCTTATGATGAAAAAAACAAACAAAACCAAAGCAGGTTAGTTAGAATAGTTAGATGAAATAAAGTCCAGATCATCTAAATCATTATGTGATCTAACAATATATCAATACGTGAACAACTTCTATAGTAATCCCTCCCCAGTGGCTCTAAATAAATCGGCCAATCGAAGCAGATTGTAGCACATCCGCGAAAAACTTATTACAACTTCAATAGGACCGAATGTTCAGGGTTAACTGTTCACATTTTTCTCACAGTTTCCCACATTTCACTTTATTACTCTATCTTTGTATAATATAACTAGGTGATAGTTGCAACTTCTCCCGGGGGAAATAAAACAATTTATATGTTACTTACTGATAACGTAGCTTTTTAATGGTGAAAGAATTTTTGAAATCGGCCCAATAGTTTATGAGTTATTTAAATATATACAAAAATATTCAAATACAAATCTTTTCTTTTATTATAATAAGAATAAGAATACTGAAAAATGTAATGATCCAATCGGGCACCCAACATATAGATTTCTAATGAATTATTTAAATAAATACATTTATGGTTCGACCATGTGAACATCAGTCTTTAAGACGAACTATGCTTACGTGAAATAATAAATCCATTACAACTAACCTTTTGAGTAAATTTATTTTATAGTATTTATTACTATTATTGTACTATTTTATCTGTGTTTATATCTAGTTATTTTTTCTACACTTCGATTTGCTTTGATTTGTGCAAATAAATTTTCTTTTCAGGACAATATATGACGCGATCTGGCACGACCACTTGTCAACACGGCGCAACGTGCGGGAGAGAGGCAGACTAAGCACCGCTGCCAAAACTACGTGACCTTAATGTATATCAATCCCGACGTGATTTATAAAGGGAGGGATCTCTAAAATATGATATAAAATAAACATTGACAACCGAAACGATGAAATACGACCCAACGTTGTGATTTAAGGGCTCGTTTCGCGAGATTTTATGGCGCTATAAAATCAGCACACGGCTCGCGGGCCGGGAGAGCGTTCACGTATTGCGGATTTGACAAAACAGACGACCTCCATTTTATTTGTTCACTAGGTTTTTTAAAAGCCTCATGGAGTAGTGCCAAGTTTATAGTCTCCGAGCGATGTCCGCTTTACGTCCGACAGAGTAAAAATTGAGACTCGAGACTCAATTTATCCGGGAATTGGTTCTCAGGTATAAGTGGTTATTATTTCAGTTTGTTTCCTATTTCCTAGAAAGCAATCGCTACAAAAGTGGACCAAAAATAGGTCAACTAGTAAAAGTATTTTATATAATAAACCCAGTATTTATTGATAGACCTAAGATTGATTAATCCAGCCATTTATGTTCAAATGAATATTAATATTATTAATTGTAAACAGGAAATATTTGCATTAAAATAACTCAATTATTAAAATAAGGTCTTTGTGGTTTCTCTGTGTATTTTTGGTTCTCTGATCTCTACTGCTATTTAACTGTCAAGCAGATTAGCGAGTCATGTTAAGCATTTTATTTTATTATGTTTTATTTATGTTTTAAAATTAATTATAGCGTACTATAACAAAGCTTATTTAACACACCAAATATGCTGTTAATTTGGGAATCGCTTTAATATTTGAGCGCAAAACGCGGAAGTTAATTATGCTAGCAATTTGGCTTAGATTTATGCAGTTAATGAAATCTCTCACTAGTGATGGTAAATTTTATGACAAAGTGTTCTAAAAGATCTTAATTTGTGCCAATTCATTTAAAAAAAAACATTGACTTAATTATTAACTATTAAGAATTATATTTTAAGTTACTGGTATAACGTGATTGCCGACACACATTGCTTAATACGATTTTTATGTATTTACCATCGTTTTGAGTAGCAAGGCCACGTTCGTACTGTAAATTCTATTAAAATGACGTCTGTTAGATTGTAAGCGGCGCTTTCGAACCAATGTGTTGAAGATTAGGTTCAGAGTTAGATAATAATGAAGAACTCTAGGTGCGGCATTAAATTAATACCTTGCTAGTATTTATACAGTAATTACATTGAATATTCGGTTTCCTAAACTATTTAATACCGGTAATTAAATTTGTGGAAGCAAATACAATAACTAGTTTAATATTGCAACCTCTAAAGCTCCTTAAAACGTAATATTGGTAAATGAAGGCAATATACGAGGGACGCTCGTTTACCCACAACTTGCCGTTTTGGTACCAACTTAGTTGCTGTGCCATACTTGAGCATTTTCGCGAGCAAAATGCATATGAAAACTTCGAATATTAAAATTGAATTGAATCTATTGCATCTATTGTTTTGAGTATACTCGTAGAACATTCAATGCGAATAATTTAAAAGGAATACTTAATAAAATGAACGCTTAAGCAATACTAATTTAAAATGTCATCAGAAGTGTACATCATCGGTTATTTAAACTGAAAAACATATAATTTATTTATTCAATTCATTTGGCACAACAATTAGTAGACATATTCGTATTTAAACTATGCTGATATGAAAATATAAAAATATGAAAAAAAAATTGAATTATTTGACATTTAATTTGGAAAATCTCTGAATTCCTAAAAATGTAATAAAATTTCATCAAAATCTATCCAGTGTTTTAGGAAAATATACATTTAAATGTTTCTTTTTTATATGGATATAATAAAAGTTTCTAACCTTCTTCTTGCTTAGATTTCTTAAGTTTATCTCATACAAATCCTTTTTAACTTTAAGTTATTCTTGTGTTTCATGATTTGGAAATCAACTCAACTCGAGTTGGCAGACTGTTAAACGACTGCAGAGTTAATCAGTCACGCTCAATGAAATGACACAAATTAATATGAACTTTTACAAGAAATAAAACTTTGCACTGAATGAGTGCCTTTAAGTGCTCTTATTATTGCAAAGATATGACTACTACAGTCTCCGAATGACATGAATCTAATAACTATAACGAATTTTATTGATTGGCTGAACTGGCTGTAGCCCGCGACTTTGTTCACGCAATATTAAGATAAAAAAAGTAGTATGCCCGTCTATGTCAGCTACACGCAGTGAAAGTCAGGTCGAATTCGGCCCAAACGTTTTGGTGATTACCCGGAACAAACGCGGCTTGAAGACAGACAGACAGACAAACACTTTTTAAATACATCAACTTCTCGAAATTTAGAATTTTTCTTTTGGTATTACAAACGGATACTCCAATTTACTATATATTTACTATATGTATAGAAAATATTATATAGTGGTAACTAGTATAAGATAATAATCTAAAATTTTTAATTGTTTTCGTGCATGCTTTTCTTAAGGAACCACCTACTGGATACTTACATTTGCACATATGCTCTCGCAGCTGCGAGCCGCTATAAGGTTGGAATATTATAATACTTGTTGCATGTCGGCTCTTCCACTTGACAATTGATGCAACAACATTGTTATTGTAAGTTACTGACGCATCATGGCGCCGTCTAATTTACACAGTTAATATCTGATGTTTTCATTGTTTTTGTGTACAAAGTTGTAATAAATGAGTACAAAGGATGAATTATGTGAAAATAAGAGTATAACCATACACGCCATGTACACCAGACTTAGGGGAAGGCCACCTAAGAGATAGACTGACCAGATAAGAACAGCTTTGGACGTACACTTGCATCAATGTGCGAAAAAAGCAGCGTACAAGGAGGTGGCGGCGGTTTGTGAAACGGGTCACGTATCACGTATCACGTATCGTCGCGACGAAGAAGAAGAAGAGTATAACGGCTGATAGAGATGTATGGATGAATAATCCTAAGCGAACAGTTAATCTATTTAAAAAATCTGTAAATAGTACTTTAATGAGACACATGGAATAAATACGATTTGTATTGCTATATAATTAAGATCCTTTCGTGTTATAAAATGTCTTTGGGAACATCCAATTAATTCCAATTTGAACCTGTAAAATATTTCCTTGTCGAAAATTCTTACAATTTTGTTTTAATATCAGCGGGGAGACAATTGGCAATCAGGCGAGTTAACGAAGTATTTCAGAGTATTTATGGATCAATCACCGCGCTTGTTCACAATCATTCATTCCGCGAACGAGCTCGGTCGACGAGCAGGCCCCCTAGAATAGACAAATTAATTTGACGGCCACTCTCGCATAACTTTGTGATTCTACGCAAACTTTAAATTAAGTTTTATTACTTAATTAGATTCCGCTAATTTGTTCGTCGTATTTATTTTACAAGAGAATGTTATAGGAAAATATTTACTTCGTGAACCACATAGGGAAAAATAAATAAAAAGTGTTTTGCCGTTTTCAGTTGTTAAATTTCAATTATTTTTCGTTTTCATCTTTCTAAGTGTACTTATTCAGTATATGGCGTACAAAATACAGTATATAATTAATATTAGTAATTTCCTACACGGTTTATACTTATATTTACATACTTAATTAGTCCTAAATTTGAAAACCAACGTCTTAAGTCCAAGTTACGTTGAGAATTACGTTATCTGGCTCCCTCAGCCGGGGTTTCTAATGGTCGGCGACTGTAGTTCTGCTCGCGATTTACCCTGTTAGAGGTTATTCTTTAACTTGTAGAATATTTTATACATTTAAGAACGTACTGATATTTAACAGAGCCTAAATTAAGTCTCTTATTTTTCCGCTCTATTCCTACCTTACCAGTCTGTAACTTTTGTAAGCATAATATTAGAGAAACTGTGCATAATCGAATTTGTGGTAATGTTATGTATAACCATAGAATGTAGTCGATTCTGTTTTGTTGAGTATTGTTTGAAAAAAACCAAGTGTAACAATGATGATATAATTTTGTTTGAACAGAGTTGTGCACCGACACGGCACGTAGAGGCCTATTTTAATTCCATTGATTGTAGGATGTTAGTAATCAGATACGTATTGTTTTTCCCTATTATGAGGTACGAGGAAATGTGAATATGAATTAAATTAACGACCACAGGGTTGACGGGCAAATTAAGTTACATTGAGTGTTACAGACATTGTTGAAATTTATTATTACAAATTTAAAATATTAAAATTTTGCGTCCATTAACAGATACATAATCACTGTGTTTTTATTTGCATGAGTTTAAAAATTAAAAATTTCTCTTTTAAACCCAACTATGAACAAGCTACAAAATATTAACGACTAAAAGAATGTACTAACTAAGATTGTTTTCATTTTACTGTTAAAAATTTTACACTGCCTCTATAGTAAATACAGCTTTATTATAAAGCCTTTATGGACTCTACAATATATCAGTAAATCTACAATATAATTTTCAGTTAAATTATATGTGTAGAGACAGTCATGTCGCTATAATTAAACTTTTTCATGCAACATTCGAATAAACAGAGTTGTTATTACAAATGCTGATTATAGTTTATTTCTAAATAAATAAAATGAATAAGTAAAAGTAAATATTCAATAGTATGATGCAACACTAGGAACAGTAAATATCTACTTAATAATAATTAACTAGAAAATTTTCCTAATTTAGTATTTCGTCTAAAATGTGATTGAATTATAATATAGAGTTATAATAAACTGGTTATTGCTGGCGACTTCGTCCGCAGAAATTAAAAAAAATTATAGCGTCAGTGATAACTTAGCTTTTTAATGGCGAAAGAGTTTCTTATATCGGCCTAATAGTTTTTGAGTTATTATATACATAGACATACAAAAATACAAATCTTTCCTCTTTATAATATTAGTATAGATTAAAACAATTTAAGATCGGATCATAAATTTCTAGGACGACATAAAATAGCTCGTCTGGCAGACGCACAATCCTACGATACCTTTATCAGGGCCCGGAGATGTTTTCATTCTTACTGATAAAATTAATTACCTCACATTTCGAGTGAATGTAAATTAGAACAATGTAATCTTAATAATTCTCTTTACATCTGTTATTTCGATCAAATTGAAATGTATTGTGAATTGATAATATTGTTTTGTTTGTAAAGGTTTTATGGATTTCGAGTCCTAATTATGGATGATTATCGATATGTGGCGATTTCTTAATAAAAAATACTAATCTTACTAACATTATAAATGCGAAAGTTTAGATGCGTGGTTGGATGTTTGTTAGAGTTTGTAGCCTAACCGGCTAAACGGATCTCGATGAAATTTAGCAAAGAAGTAGAACATAGTCTAGAAGAATACATAGGCCACTTTCTTTTCTCTTTTTTCTTAATTTAGGATGAAATCGCGGGCAAACAATAGTAAACAAAATGTTTGGAATAAACTAGCTTTACAATAATTATTTCAGGATATACCCTTAGCGTACTTTTTTATATATTATTTCAAGAAATGCCAAAATGCATTGGAGGAAAAATATCCAATAAAAGCAGAGCTTGCAGCGTTTAAATGAGAACGTTACGTTTCAGTCCCGAAAGCGTATCTTACCGGAGTCTTTGTAAACAAGATTACGGCAGAGGTCGCGCCTGTTATGAAAACGCCAGGTGAAACAACGAGGACGCTATGATTACATTTTTTTACGTCCCCCATGACTTTATATTGTGATTTTTCTTACTAAGTTTCGTCCATATTGTAACCGTAGCATTACAAAATGATAGACTTTTGTGATGAAGTAAATTATTGGAGTAAAAGATCTGAAAGTTGGATACTTTTATCTGTATCACTATCTTAAAGAGGAAAGATTTGAATTTTTGTATGTATTGTAATAACTCAAAAACTACTAGGCCGATTTTAAAAATTCTTACACCATTAGAAAGGTAATTTATCTGGGAGTAACATTAGCTATATTTTTTTTTCAAGCGGGCGAGGTTACGAGCATCAGCTACCACTTTAATAAATCTTCTAATCAAATCTATATAAAATTTAAGAACTGTAACAATTAGGTATAAAACTGTAAATATTAGGTGTATAAGTGCTATATTTCTGAAGATCTGAAGAAGAAATTTGAAATTGTAGTATTAGAAAACAATGTTACAGCAAAATGCGCAATATCTCTAATGTTAAAAATCTTAGCTTGTTTTACTACAAATTCGTCAAAGGAACTGGAGTTTAAGTTAAAATTTAATTATACTCTTCGTCTATGAATGGTCTCAAAAGTAAATCAAGTGATATTAAAAATAATTTCATATCACTCAAACTTAGCTGGAGATTTTTGAAAAAATACAAGAAACATTTTCGTAAAACATCGCATCAAAAATGAAATATAGAGACCAACCGTGAATACACGTCAGTGATTAAAAAGTTAGACAAAACTCGATAAATCCGAAAATGTACGTATTTGAAAAGGTAGATAAAAGGATAAAAAGTTTGACACAACGACGTTGCTAAATAAAAGAGCTGCAAGCGTTTTTAGTTGACTGGATATTGATGGCGCAGGGCCTGACTTCCGATTTATAACTTCAACCGAATATTGGCGGAAATATGGCCTATGCGAGAATAAGACGGGAAATTATTAGATCATAAAGTTTCCTGTATTTATGAAGGAGATTTTTCTTCGAACTATAAGTGGTCTATTTTTTATACGAACTAAAATGATAGCGGAACTTCCGTTTATATTTAATGCAGACATGTTTCAACAAATACTATAATGAGTTAAAACGATACTTTTAATAAATTGGCTACTTTATGTAAACACTAGCTTTTGCTCGCGACTTCACCTAGATGGTATTAAAAATTACAGCCTTTGTTACTCCGTGATAATGTAGCTTTCAAATGGAATTTTTTTTTAAATCAGTCTAGTAGGTAGGATTATTTCAAAACATAAAAATACAAATATTTCCTCTTCATAATATAAGTATAGAAGTATAGATAAGTAAAATATATACAGAAGTATATGATAAAAGTTCGAAGTTAAAATGAAAATTTATTTTCCTGCATTAAAATTGTTTGAATAAATCTCGCTTACTATGAAAAAAAATCCAGAGTTTGTTATGAATGGCATAAATCTTGCGCTCTACAAGTCAGAGACTACTCTCAAGCCACTCTTCTGAATAAGTAACCGTGCAAACAAGTTTGCCTTTTGTCACTTGTCATGCTTTCCTTTTTAATTTTTTGCAAATAGAATTTAACAGAAAAGTTCCAAGAGTAATTTCATTACCATTTATGTTATCTCGTGTGTTTTTTTTCTAAAGGAAAATTTCAAATAGAGCAAATTTTAAGCACTATCTTAAAGATTCTGCTATCGTAAGACAGTTCATATACAGACCTAGGTAAACTATCGTTGGTCTATTTACGTATTGTTGGCTACAAAAGAAGAGGAAGACCGAAGAAAGTATGGATGTATTGTGTGAAAGATATGCTTAAGAAAGGAGTGGATTCAGATATGACGGCTGATGGACATGTATGGAAGAGCAGCACATGTTGTACCGACCCTCCCTAACAGATAAGGGCAAGTGGATGATGATGGTCTAATTACGTATTATAAGACTAATTCTTCATTCTAATTTATTTATTTAAAAAGCTCGTCATTAATTTCCAGTGAATGAAAAACCCAAATAATTATTTTAATTAGCCAACGTATTTATCAAAGAAAATGGGCGAGTGTTTCTTAAATACTTGAAATAATACAACAAAGATCCGTCTTCTTGTATTTATTAATTATACTGTAATAAATAATAATTAAGTTATATTAGATTTTAGATTACACTAAATTTGTATTAAATTTAATCAAAGAGGGAAATATTTACTTATATTTTATTAATGAAAGTAGTTTAATACACAATGTTTGTAAAATTTAATTCAATTAGAAAGTAATTCTTTGGGAAAATGGTTACATTATTATAGTTTAGCTACAATAAAGTCGGAAACGGAACGTAAATATTTTGGACACTGTTCCTTGCCAAACTCCACTATCATTCAAGGTAGGAATCGTAATTTATGTTATATGCTCACTTAAATAGAAGTCGGTGAACATCTAAAAGACATAAACACTAGCAAAAAATGGTATCAACATGTGTTTCCTACTACCATTAAAAACACAAATAGCGAAAACCTTAGTTTTCGTTAATGAAATTAAAAAAGATTTACTATTATTTAATTAAAACTATATAAGTACAAGAACATTGAACATTGAACTCGACGAAATACTTCATTAGACCTAAAATAACAGAGTAAATTTTTGCAATGTCTTCAGAATATTTGCTTGTAATTGAACGATCAAAGGAAATTTTCCGAGTTCCATTTATTAAAGTTTGTTTCAGAAATAACATTATTTGTTTTTAATTAACTATATGGCTATTAATTTAATATCATATTTATAGGTTAATTGGTTAGACAAACTTTTATCTAAAAAAAATATTTTCAAATATCTTGGAGGCTCTGAATTTTGCAGTTTTAGGTGTTCTGGGTTGTTAAGGGCGCGGGAGAGCGTACTACAGAGCGCCGATGACCTTTTGCCGCCAGAATATTTGAAAAGGACTATAACTTAGCTTTATCAAAGATTTTTATAGACGAAAGAACAATTGGTGATAGTTTTTTGTTTTCTACTAAAAGTATGGACCATTCTGAATTGAAACCGGCACAACGCTCCTCATAATTGAGATTAGCATACGCATCTAATAACATAATTTCATAGGCGTATTACGTTCCCTGTTGCGACACAGTCGGCTAAAGAATCGAATTACTACAGAGAATATGTGTGTAACTGTAGGTATAACTACTTTCATAATATCCTACAGTAATGCGATTCAGTCAGTTACTTGTTACAATTTTATATCCGTTGTTTAAACTAAATCTTTTAAAACCGATTGCATCAATTTTATAAACTTACCTAACCAAAGAAAACGTAATTTAAAGCAAGAATCGATTTTCAACAATTTTAGGACTGTGAAAATATTGGAAACTTACTAATTATTCGTACAAATCGAATTCCAATATTCGATATGAAGATCGAATCGAATTATTCGAACTGTTTCAAAAGTTTTCGATAGTTAACTCGATTATCGATAAAAACATGATTTATTGTTTAGATGATAGGATAATTTTTGTATTCCGCGCTTTACAAAGTATTTACGATATCGAATCTATGTTAACGATCGAATATTGAATTGGTCCGTTAGAAAATTGAAACGCTGGAGGATTTGAAGGGGCAAAAACTTGTACAGGTATTGAAAGGTACAATTGGCAATCAGGCTCGCTAACGGGGTATTAAAATTATTTATGGATCAATCGCCGCGTTTGTTCAAAGTCGTTTATTCAATTTAAACGAAGGTAGGGGCGGGTCGCCGCGTTACGAAAGAGGAAAATTATTGTGGAGTAATTCATTGTTTTATTTTTTGCTGCCGGCTGCAAAAAAATTATGATCAACATTTTTTAACGGTACAACGGTTTAATTTGAAATATCGACTTCCAGTATCTAGATGTGAGGCAAAATTAGTAATAGAAGTGTTTCAATTAAAACTAAAAAACATTCTAAGAAGAATATGGTACGTGTTGCGAGAAAAGAACACAAACTTGTATAATAAGATTCAAAGTTAATGGTGGCTTGTAATTATAGCGTACACTAGTTTCAAAAGTGGACCTACGGAGGAAAAGGTGCAGGTATATGCCATGCTTCTGCATACTTTACCTGCAGTTGATACCTGAAATTGTGATCCCCATACAATAAAGGTTTAACAGTGTGTAATTCTAATGGTCGTCGAGATCGAAGAAGTCTAAAGCACCGTAGGATAAACGGTGTAAATAAATGGTGCAAGAAAAGTTAGTAAAGAAATTAGAAGAACACGAAGTAACGAACGAGGTAACGAACAGACTGATGTGATCTGGTCTGAAAGGGCTCTTGCGAAATTGCGAGCAACCGTAAAGTTTGGATAGTATTGTACAGTCGTCTGTAAACAAGATTATAGCTTGCGGCCGCCCGCCTTGCAAGTTATGAAAGACCCACCTCCACTGGAGACGCCCTACAACGCACTGATTACTTTTAAGACATTTTGTAGTTCGCTTCTTGTTAAATAATTTTTTAACAAAATATAAAACCATCATGTCCTTAGGCTAATTAAGGACATCATTGTTTTAATGACGCATTTATCAAATGATCACATAAAATTTTTAGTTCTGGCGAAAACATTCAGGGTAAGAATTTAAACAAAAAATAAAGTTGTAGAAAAATGCTTATCAGGTTTATTAAACTTAAATGTGCCAAAATACAAACAACTTTATTAAATATATTTTAATCATCATAATTCAATCAGTGTTAAAGCCTTTGAATTTAGTTGAACATGTTTTCAATAAAATCAATAAATCTTTTGTTGTGTATAATCTGTTAATAATCGCATTAAAAATATCGTGGTATTTTTATGATGCATTGTCTGTAAACAATCGTGACGTAGTGGAGGTCGTGTTAACGGAGATGGTATTGAGTACCGATGACGTAGCAACTGTGCTCGCTTCAATCTCCACTCTATGCATAAGTAATGCTCAGATAAAGTTTCACACGACGATAGAACAGTAGACAGTACAGTACTCCTATTAAACACACTTACTACTACAGAACAGGAGCATAGACAGAAGCTAGGTTAGCACGTTAGAGATATTCAGGATGATGCCAGTTTACTTCTTCAGTTAATTAGATGAGCTCGTGTTTATAAAACCTTCTTCGTTTCTCTAATTCTGTAATTTCGTGTGCGATCGAACAATAGCAGTTTCGATTGCTCTACCTCATGTTTTACCCTTGTGTGAAAGTGATATGTGAAAAGTACGGAGATACTGTCCCGATGCGGAACACATCGCACTAAAATATTGTGTTATTTTTATGGTAACGGCTTCAGATATTTGTTGTTTCCTAATTTATGACTTAGTGTTATTACTGCTATCAATGTACTGGATATGGTTTTTGAACGTGTAGATACGTTAAATAAAAACGAAAAAGGAAGTTGTCCTACGAAATTGTATATCAATAATTGAATAATACATTTTGTGCTATAAAGGACGTTTTTCATAGTAATATGTACTGAAAATCTTTAAGAATTTCTGGTTCAAGTTAACGTCTCATTAAGTAACATTAGTTCGTCAAGACAGAAATTAATTTCCAGGATAGTAGATCGTTTACATGGATTATAAAATTATATTTCCAGTATTCAATATAATTTCGATGAAATGGGTAATGTGTAGTAAAGAGCAATAAAAATACTCAATTCGAAAGTACACTGTGGAATTGTATAATTTACAGTAATGGTAAATTTCTCAAGGGATTTTGTAGAGCTTAAATAATGTGTATACAGTCATTTTTACGGTGTAAAAGTAAAGTTTTACTGTGCATACTTAATTTATGTTGATAATTATTAACGTTATGTTTTCAATAATTTTGTAGTTAATAGTTAAAAACATCCTTTGTTCTAAACAAAACAGTCGGTTTCTAAAACCGACCAATAATCAGAGGAAAAACGTGGTTACATTTTATTCTTCAAATCTGACCGTTATATAATAAAAGCATTTTGACTAAATAAGACGTCATCATCCTTCACTTCTGATCCAACTCCCGTAGACTCGGCAAATCAGATTTTTGTCGTCCAGCTTAATCTATCGTTCGTCATCTCAGTCATCACTCCCTTCTAAATTTCAATTTCTAATCCATCAATCTTTTTAAGCCTACCTCTACGTATCTAGGTGTGTACCTCTCCACACATTAAAAATAATTGACAATACATTTAAATATTTCGCAGTATTCCACGGAAATAATCGCTACTTTTATTTTTGCATCGCTACGATCGCGTACCATGCGACGCGACGCTACGTTTGTTAATTAAATGAATTCATCGCGGCCATAATAAAAGGTAATAAAATGACATAAAGTATTATGACACAGTATGAACATTCATTTTATGATAATTGTGCCTTTTCGTAAGTTATTGATTGACTATTATAGGCTGGACATGCAGAATGTTAATGCACATAATTTTACAATTGTTAACACGTGTTTATTTACCTCTTGTACTAAGGCCTGGCCAACTAATGTGTGACCTATAGTATTGTACGGTAGCGAAGCCTGGACTCACAAAGCCAATA
>NW_013527026.1:2242974-2287914 GCF_000836215.1 Papilio polytes
TCAGTTGGACACAGAAGGTTTCCAATCTGCGGGTGCTTCAGCGCGTTGACATGGACCGCGAGCTATTGCAGACTGCCAAAAAGAGGAAGGTCGCCTATCTAGGCCAAGTTTTGCGACATGAGGAATACGCTTTCTTCAAATAATTATAATGGACAAAATTGCAGGCAAAAGACGCACTGGAAGAAGAAAGAAATCGTGGTTGCGAAATATCAGGGAGTGGACGAATATTGCCAGCTTAGAACACCTAATTCGCTTGACACAATACCGGAAAAAGTTCGCTGAGCTGACGGCCAACTTCCATTAATGGAGAGGCACTTAGAGAGAGAGAGAGACTAAGGCTTAAAGCTACAACACAAAACAGTTCGTATTGTTGAAGAATCTTAAGTATTCTAGCATGTTATAATTAATCTGAAACATGCTTGTTTAAGCATTGAAAATTAATTCCCACGCATCTAATATGCGGTCTAAACTAAGGCTTTCTAAGCCTCTATGTGCAATATTAACTATGTTTGAACACTATGTTTAACCATGTATCTGAGAAATACCCTCTTTGCATAAGCTTTGAGCTACATTCCAAGCAAACTTTAATAATTATTAATTAAAATAGTCCTAAAATAACATAAGGAGTTGAACAATACGCGTATGGTCCGTTTATCTTTGTTTATCTTTCTTTCCTTTGTTTTATTTTACCACTGAATCAGCGTTAACTTTACTTAAATGACTAAAAATTTTATAATTATACTAAAAAGTAATAGATAAATATGTTATTCGTCGTAACTGACTTATATTTCATTTCATTTATGTTCAAACATAAACTAGTTCCATATGTAAAATACAATAACACTGTAAACAATACAATATTGTATCGCACAAAGCAATACAGTAACAAAAACAAACACGATGAATACAAGACTTAATATAGTTACTATTTGTAGCCGACCACTATGTATAATAATTTATCCATACAACAGGATATATCTTAAAGAAAAATTGATAAAACAAACCCGGACTTAACTCCAGTGTCTTACAAGAATGCTGTAAAAACGACAGTTTACTGACATTCCCATGACATTTTCTACTTTCGTCTAACAATATTCTATTTATTAATTAATTTACGAATATTGTTCATGAAATTATTATCTAACAAATCGCAATAAAGAAGCCTGTAACGAGTACATTACTTATAAACTTCATCCATAAACTTTATTTTTCATACGGCATCTGTTCCCAGCAGGCTCGTAACGTCCGTTAGCAAACTTCGAAGAACTTCGAAAACGTCCCATTTTAATGTTTGGTCTCACATTTATTCTAATATTTAATGAGATAATCTTGATTGTAAAGTAAATTTCTGACGTATTTTTATAAGATTTGTTAACAAAAATTCAAACATCTGTCACCTTAGTTAAAGATTTTATTAAGTGACAATATATATCAAGTAAATTAGCTAAATAAGCATTTTTATATGACTAATATTAGATTTTTAATGAACCATAACTATAGTAGGAAATCAGTCAATATATACTTCAACTTAAATTACTAAATCATAAAAACATTTGTAATATCATTTAAAGTTTTGACATCGACAATAAACCGTTCCCCTGTTATTTTTCCACCTCATTAACGTTGGATACGGTAGCCTTGTTAAATGTACTGAAATAAGAACAAAATATATACCAACTTATCTAAGTAGAACGAGAACATTTAGAAGATAAATGCCTACAATCAAAACTTACGTAAATACAACACTGTTAACTTAATTGTATTAGGTAGATATCCTTTTCTATGATTTTTTTTTCTGTGAACAACAATTAAAACGCATAGTAATTTCCCTCCTTCCAGTATAAAAACTCTTCTAGTAATACTGTGTACTTTATTCGAAAACAAAATCAAATATTTAACGTTAACGAATTCTTCTGGACAAAACATACTCTCGACGTAATCCAAAGATAATCTATAATGGCCTATTCCTTAAAGGGAGGAAATGAACGGACAAAAAGAATGTATCGGAAATGGAGCCAATGAGCATGTTTTGTGAAGGCTCAACTGCCTTTCATAGATTACTTACATAAATATTTAGATCCCTTTACTGTTAGCAGAGGAAATAAGACAGGTCGGTGAGTTTACGCTGCTATGGAATGTTATCTCTAATCTATGTTTTACATTCGTAAAATCAAAGTAGGATGTAGGAATCTGAAATATCTCTCTCTTCGTCTCTTCCTCTGTCCACATAAGGCGAAGTATGTCGAATCTTCTGAATTATTGCAGATGTCTATAGGAAGTGGTCACTTTGCTGTTTTAGAAAAATCAAGTGACTGCCTTTTCACTAACTTATACTATATAAAAAGTTTTAAATGTACTAATTATTAATGATTAAAAAACGTTACAAAAGAAAACAGATTTAAATATTTTAACAGTAAATTCTCTTATAAATTATCTTTAAGCTTTTTTATTACATTGTGTTTAATGCGACGAAAACTCCCGTCAATGATTCGATATTTCTGTCTCACTGCGGTGAAAATGTTAAATAATTTTCTGACATGTGAATTATATTTTTTGTCTGTATGCAAATTTTCATTTCGGTGAATTGTCTCGGAGTAACGAGCAAACATTTTCTCTTCGAGTTTTCGAAGGTTTCGCTCGATTTGGTTAAAATTATGGACGTAAAATTTATTACATTTCATTTCTAAATTTATAAGTACTCTTAAAGAAAAAATCTTTTAGAATGTACTGCTCAATTGTTTTTGGAGTAATTTTTTAAAAGTTCAACAAACATTAAATCTATGCTTAAAATTTATTTTTTTAACATAATTATACCTTCAAACAAACTACTATGCAAACAGTAAATTAATTCTTTTTGATGTTGAACTTAAGCTAAATTTTAAGTATTTTAATTTCTCACTCTTAATAGAGTAAATTTTATTTTGTTTAAATATTCATAGATAGATTCAAGTTCGTCAATCGTGCTCGCTATTTTAAAATTTACATTAAACTAATATAAAAGAATATAAATGTGGAATCACGCTTTTAAAATTAAATTAAAACTTAACTAAAGTAGATTTAAATATACAAATTTTATTCTTTATCTTAACATTACAGTAAGTGTAATTAAAAAAGGGGAATAATATATTAGTGCTTATGATTTAATAAACTATACTAATATTATAAAGAAGACAGATTTGTATGTATTGAAATAACTCAAAAACTACTCGGCAGATTTCAAAAATTCTTTTACCATTAAAAAGTTACGTTATCACTGGGTAACATAGGCTATATTTTTTTATTACTTTTTTAATTTCACGCGGGCAAAGTCGAGAGAAAATAATGATTTAATTATTACGCTTAATACATAGAGTAGAAAACGTCAAATGTATGTTTGTATTCTCTACTTCCCCTCTCCGTTAAATGCAACGACTTTATTGTAGTATAGTAAACGGTAATTTTTTTAAAACATAAATGTTATATTTTATTTATTTTAAACTTATCTAAATAAGTAATAAATATTTAATCTTTGGACTGTTGGTATGCATAATTTTAATCAGAAATTCAAATAGATTATATACATTAGTTAGTAATTGAATATGATTATGCCGAGTCGGTTATTTCATCGCTAATTAGGTGCAATTTCAACAAACCGCATTGACAGTGCGTGAATAATTAAACGTTATACCAGACTTACTATAGATCATTGCATATTTAAACCATTTGATGCGTCAACTGACTTTATAAAATACCCATTGAATATTTAAAAGCACACAATAATTGAAATTCATAATCTGAAATTCGTAAACAGTGTGTATCTCTAATTTTCTAAAAGCATGTGGGTTTAAAAAATAATTTAATGTTTGATGTACATCTTAAGATAAATTGGTAAAAAAAAAACGATACCGTAGACTAGTCCTATTAAACACATTAGAAAGAAATTAAAAAAAAGTTACGTTTAGATAAAAAATAACTTCCGCTGCAATCGTCTAGTAATAAGAAATTAAAAAAAAGTGCTGTACTTTTTAAAATTCCAATATAGTAATATACATGAAATCACTCTTATTTAGAATTTATTGGGAAATAAATCTCAGAATAAAATTTTGTATTTCTTTTCTGTGAGTAACTAGTGCTTGTTTATTTTTTCAAAATTAACAAAACATTCGGTAACCACAACTTCCTCATCGAGATAAATTAATAGAAAAACTTACAAGGAAAGATCGTGTATTGTTTCAATGCACTGCAGCATAAATGGTTGTTACACAGCAAACGAGGGATTCGCGTGTTCACAGAATATTCTGAGTTGGGTTACAACCAAACCTATTATCCCTTTTTAAGGCGATAAACGACTAGGCGTGACTGCAAATTTCATACGACAAACCTCTTGCACTTTTAATACAGTTTTAGTGATGTATATTTTAATTTTAATTACATATTTTGTAAAAAAAAGCGCCATATTATTACGTCATGGTCATAGTGATAAATGTTAAAAGACCGTAACTTTATAATAATTAAAAAAAATCGATTTTTAAGAAAAAAATCGGGTGGTTAAATTGTGAAATAACGGTTTAGAAATGCCTAAATCGCTTAAGGGCAATGAAATTTAAATAATTTCCTTCAGTAAAATATTCATTGTCTTATCCCCTTTAGAAAAATCACAAAAAAGGGCTAATAAATACAATGAATAAAATCTCATTCATTAATTTTCATTTGCTTAGATTTACGAGATTGGGCGGAGGTTTCGAAACGTACCAACGTTTGTAATTATAACTACGTCTTTTTAACCTTTAAAACTAATCCACAAGCGTCTTTTAAACTTTTAAATAGTAGATAAAAGTCGCTGAATTCGTATCACAGTATTATCTTTTGTGCAATATTTACAATCTAAATCCTATGAGACGCGTGCTGTTTTCTGCAACATATCACATGCAATTCTATTGTTCTGTTTCACTGACTGTACCTTAATTATCATAGATAGACGTAGCAACTTATGTTATTCCTAAAGCTCTGATTCATGTCACAGAAAACATTATTGATGCGTTAGAATGGGCGCATAACTTAAACTAATCTATCACACAACTATTGTGCGATTTAACGATTTAGTTGCATAACTAAAAATCGAGTAATATACTCCATATAAGATCACAGGTATCAAAGCGAGACTAAACGGTTGTGCGATATTTTAGTTTCGGGTATGTGCACGCTCAAAATGTTTAAACAAGTTATATTGTCACTTCTATAATATTAAGTTAGATTTAAATTATTTCACTTTCGGTACTTAAACTATATACATTGTAGGTAAAAATATTGGCAACATCGATAAAATAACGTTGTGTTTTCTATTCATTGTTTGTAGACAATTCTGATCGAAAACTGGTCGCGGTTAAAGCGTGCGGAGTTGGGATTGAATACTGATGGCGTCAAACTCGCTGGCTCCTGCACTCTATGCATAAGCAATGTATCGCAATATCCTTGCCTTGCATCGCTCTATCAAACACATATTGCACCAAATATATTTATAATAACTTTCAGTAGTAACAACGCCGGCTAACTTTCGACTCAACTTTTAAAATTTTTTTTTATGTGATAAAGTAGCAATCACAAATGAGTGGCCTGAATTCACCGAAACTCCGTTGTCTACCCTTAATCGACGGAGTAGGAGACTCACATAAAGTGCATATTTCCCCTTCCTATGAGTCTCCTCCAATTAAATTAAAAGTTTATCTTGACTTCTTTAACAACAAAACTCTTTGCTTCCCTCAACATTAGACAACCGCTTATGATATTTTCGAAAAGGAATTAATCGTAGTAAATCTTGTTAAGCTCTTTTTATTTGTGCAGTTGTCAAACATCTTTCTTCTGTTTATTTCCTTCATTTTTCGAATTTCCATTTTCCATTTTTCGAATTCCTTTGTTGTATTTTCTAGTTTCTTTGCTGTTGTGACTAAAAAAAGTAATGTCTAAGATTCCGTTGACATAAAATGCATTTCCTCAGAGAACGCTCAGATTAACAATAAGCGAATGCGACGAGGACAATGCGGTGCATCCGTCAGTGGCAAATCGTGAATGCCGCCCGTTTGTAATTTGCCTAGGCAATAAAAAGTCGCGGATTAGCAAGCGCCGATGTCAGAATGTTTGCACTGACTTCAGACAAACTTTTATACGTCGTCTAAATATAATCTAACAAGTATTTTTTTCTGTTATACTTGATTTTGTTAAAATGTAACGGATACGTTATCTAGCTTTAAAGGAAAAGGACGTTTAAAGAAGATGTTTCCCTTTCCTATACGTCCACTCCCATGTCAAATTCAATTCGTATGTGCCATCCTTTCCACGTAATAAAATAGCTAGAAGGGGAAAAGGAGTAGTATTTAGATTTCGACGCACATATTTAAGTCATATCATACCATTTACCTAGACAAATTGTAAACTGGCAGTGTTCACGATTTGACAGTAACACATACGGCGCGGGATGTGCCAGCCCGTTGCAAATTCGTTTCGTTAAACAAACGAGCATTTGGCGTGGCTAGGCTCTGTTATGACACAATCACTACGCCAGTTTACTTGCAAATAGATATGAAAGACTTTGAATTAAACATGAAGAAATTTAAATTTTCTTTGATGGTATCCAAAACGGACAACTCTAACCGAATACTACAACGGAAAATGCTCAGTAGACACATCAGATTGTCACTGAGCAACACTTTTAGTGAAGATTTACTATAAAAAATGTATACTAAGGGTCTGCGTAAGAAATATTTAAACAACTCTGGGTGTGACAAATGACTTTAGCTTGATAAGATAGCTTAGATGTAGTTAGACCGTAGTCTGAAAGAACACAAAAGGTACTTTAGTTATTTAAATCTACGCGGACGGAGTCGAGGGCGAAAGCTAGTAATATAATAATTAATACCTGTCGTCTTGTTTGTGAAAATAATATTCATTTATTAATTTGAAGTTTATAAAAAAGTTAGTTAAAAGTAAAACAATGTTGCGTTTGGATAATTTTCACGGAGTGGCTAATAAAAGAAATGTACAGCATGAATATGCAAAAGGGAATTTATAAACAAAACTTTGGACCATTTATTCCGATACACCGCGGCGAAGCCACTGGAAAAAGTTCGGCGGCAACTGGATATCCTAATGCGATTTTAAATCCTTCTTTCTACAACGAGGATACTTTCAATAAAAAAAACAACGTCTCTGGATATTTTATCTGTTAGGAAAAATAAACAAAACAAATGAAATTATTGACTTATAAATTCTAAGCTCGGGAGAAGTGCAAATCATTGTCACTTTTTACTTCGGATAAACTTTCATCGTTATATTATAAGTTACATTATTAACTTTTTAATTGACATACTTCAGTGTTGTAGTTGATTTATTTTTATTACACTAGGTGTTGCTCGCGTCTTCGTCCGCGTGATGTTAAAAAAATGTAAGAAAAACACCCTTTTACTAACTGAAAACGCAGCTTTTTAATGCTGTAAGGCATTTTGAAATAGGAGTGGTAATTTTTTAATTATTTTTATATATACAAAAATTCAAATATTTCCTCTGTTTAATATAATATTAGTATGGACTAAGCTTTATTGTTCCACACTAACTGTATTAACGATAACTGAATCAGTTTCCCTTAGTGTATATAAAAAGAGAAAGCTAAAGGCCTATACTAAGGGATTCCTTTAATAACCATTAATGAGATTCCAATTGAGATACAAAATCCGTTAAAAATATAGTAACATCCTTATTAAAGTCTGGCTAGACGTTAGCATACGTTAAACAGAATGTAGGATGCGGACGGCGCGGTGGGTAGCTGTATTACGCAGATTGGATTGGGAACGAGCTACACCTGTGATGTCATGCTATTGATATTGAGATTACTTCTACCGTATTTGTACGTACGGTATAATAGGTACATTTAAATTCGATTTATAAATTGTTCTATCGACAAGAATCGAGTACTATCTCTGAAAATCGATTTAGTTGAAAACTGTAGAAATTTAAGAACGCAATTTTTTCTTTATTAACACTTTTTCACATTGACAGTTACAATCTTATTAACATTATTAATGCGAAAGTTTGTATGGATGGATTTCTCTAGAAGGTATAACTTAAACGGCTAAACAGATAGTCTTTATCTAATGTTATAAAAAGAAAAAAAAATGTAATTTTGTATGTATTGGAAAAACTCAAAAACTACTAGGACGATTTCAAAAATTCTTTTACTATTAAAAAGCTACCTTATCAGTAAGTAACATAGGCTACATTTTTATTCACGCGGGCGATGTCGCGAGGAACAACTCGAGAGAAAATTTTGGTATAGATATAGAACAAAATCTAGAAGAACACAGAACCTACTAATTAAGTTTTAAATTCCGCGCGGAAGGAGTCGGGGGATATAACTCGTATCTTACATTTCCAATAAATTACAAACCGTAATATCAATTTATGTTTAACAATACCGTTAGATATTTCGATGTTTCCGGCGTCTCCCGCTGCGTAATGGCCGCAGTGTATTGTTGCATTTTACTTCGATCATATACCAATGGTAACGAACTGGTAATTACACTAATTCATCGTAGGTATGTGGTAATTATATTACGAAATTTTTTATACATATTAACATACACTTTTACTAATGACGTTCAATTGTTTTCCAGTTATTTGTAGAGTTAGAAAGTATAATTGTTTTATGCTTTTTAGTTTAGAATAAAAGTGTTTTATTTTTTTACGTACCTAATTTTATTTATTAGAATCGTTTTGGTATAGCATCACAGAATAATTAAATATAGCTCATCGACCATGAAGCTCAAAAACCCAATCATGGTTAGAATAGTTTTACTTACAAATTTTATAGTTATAAAGACTACGAAAGATTAAAAATGTTAGTCATGGTTAAAAAAAAAACTTATTGAGACCATGGAGGTCGCCAGATACTGATCTAGACTAGGACTAGGAAAGAGGGCAGCTGCCACACTCCTGCACTCTTGTCGACTGGCGATGCCGTAATTGAGGTGATTATGGAAGACTTACCTTTACAAAGAAGCATAACAGTAAGGAGTAAGGCGAGGGCACCGTGTTGTAACGTCATCATGTGGCGTCTCACAAATTGACCCACTCTGTATGACTCCAACAGACGGATTCATCTCATGCCCAACTCTGCAACAAATAAAAACATTCTAGAATGTTCTACTTAGGTACCATAAATATTTTGAACCAAAGACATACAAAAGTTTCGTATGTATACATGTTTATGAAGCTAACTGTACCCTAAATGTGATTTCAATTACACCATTATAAAATGTATATAATAGCATTAATATATTGAGAAGAAATGTTCTAGTTTACAAAGAGAAATCAATCGGTTCATGTTAACATCTGTCGACTGGCATACGGGCAAACTTTAAATAAAACGTTTCGGGGGCGGCCCTTAATTGGGCTTTTTACAGACATTAATCAAGTGCCACGTCGAGGGAGAATTTTTATGTCGGTCCGGCGACCGGCGACCGGCGACCGGCCGTGACGGATGACGCGCGGCCGAGGGTCGAAAGGCGACTGCATCCATCAATGGATTGGATACCAGTAAAGGGTAAAATTAATCCAGCAAAGCTCTAACTTTATGCTCAATATTAATAAAAAGTAAGAAATCTCTATTCATCGTTCATCATTTTTTTTTTCAAAAGTCAAATGGTTCGGGATTTCAAAATGGTTTTGTTACAAAAATTTGTTTTTTTTTTGTTTTTGGAGGAAGTAGAAAACAAAAGAAGAAAGATTTGGATATAAACGACAAAATATGGCGCGGCTTCATAATTTCTAATCTTCGTGATTTAATAAAAAAAATTGATAGAATCAGAAAGACCATAGCCAAAATCAGCTTTTATTTTAATTGACATTTAAACGTGCAGAGAGCGTCCCTCTAGCCAGAAACAACGGGTCCTGCTGCGAGCCATTAGCGAAATGAGACACATTCAACAATTTCAGTAAATATACGCAACAGATGCTATCTTAAACGAAATTGTTAAATGAAAATGCTTCAAAAATCGATTTAAAACTATTTGTAATTAATGAAAAAATAGTTGGTACAACAATCTACACTGAGGACGTATTTAAGTAATCATTGAAAGACTTGAGGAGCAGCCAGAATATTGACGCTACATGAGTGGAGTAAGACCTAAGGCACGGTTAGTTAAAATCTATACTATTATAATAAAGCGTAAACGCACACTTCTTTGTTGCCTAAGATGTCAGTCAACAATTTCAAAAGATTTTTGAATAATCGTTTTTTTAATAAAAAGCCCTACAGTTACGTCACGCTTTAAGCTATATATTTTCATGCCAAAAACCTTTAAACTTATGGAGTAAATGTTTTGGATAAAATCCCTAATGTGGGAAAGAGACCATAAGTAGCTGCCAACATTAAGAAAACAAGAATGCCAAGGTTTGTCATATCATGTCAGATTGATATTTGCTATTGATAATTTTGACAAATGTAAACAATGAAATAAATTTTTCATAATTTCATGCGGATGAAGCCGCACGGGTACGGCTAGTAGATAAAAAAATAATGAAGAGATTTTCTTAAAGTAAACGTTTTATTCTTGGTTTAATTACCTTAATAATGATTATTCAATCAGTATCGTGTTATTAAAGCTTTGACGATTTCTATCCCAATTAATTTGTAGATAACGATCGCAATTCGAGTTTCGTGTTTATCAGATACTAAACGAGAAAGGGCATGTTTTTTTTACCATTGCATGCGTTGGACTTGTTCTTAGAAAGTATTTTTTAATTCTTGTAATTTTACTTTAGTAAATAGATGTTTGCACTGCATGAAGAGTATAATTTACCGTTAAAATTATTATCTTACTTCTTACTTCATACTTTTACTAATAATATAAATGCGAAAGTTTATATGGATACATGGATGGATGGATGTTAGGGTTTATAGTCTAAACAGCTGAAAGGATTTTGGTAAAATTTGGCACAGACGTAGAAGACAGTCTGGACTAAGACATAGGCTACTTTCTTTTTAATTTGACGCCGACGGAGTCGCAGGCGAAAACTAGTTAATTATAAAAACAATAGCTAAATTATTTTTTAACGTACATTATCTCTGTCATGGATTATTATCCATCGGTATTTGTATTTAAAGTACAATTAAATCTTAGCGAAAAAAATAATAAAACAAAAAAGAAACAAAACTCCTGTTTTGTTATTATAGACTCGTGGAATATGTACGAAGTTTCTAGAATTGAGTGATTTAGAAATGTTCCTAAATTTGATATATTCGTTATAAAAGCAAAGGTCTTATATCAAATGAAAAAAATGTTTAATATTGATATGAGACGTAAAAAACACCCCCAAGGCGCGTTCCTATAAATAATTGATGAATCCAAAACGACTTTCACTCCGGCTCTTGGAAAACTACAATAAATTATTGCCCAGAATATTTTTAACAGTCTAGACGTGCGCGGATCTTGTATTTTTACAACAGAAACATTTTTCTATTTTCACTCATCTTACAATGAAAAAAAAATAACATTTGACATACAGTATGGTATAGAGTGAACAGAAATAGAATTTTAATAACTCGTGATGTATTTATATGCGACCTTTCTCTATACGTTAGGTTATGTTCAATGAACTACCGCTGAGATATAATAACGTCGTAACTGTGAGTTTACACTCGTTAAGAAACAAATTTAACAACATCAACAACACCCTTTCACCGTGATTTTAGCTAAGCTGTTAATTTGCTATATCTTAAGACATTTTTATTCATTTATTTCGTTTGAATCTCAATTGTTTCATTTGAAACATCATCATCATCTCCCCTGCCTTATCCTACTCCCGTAGGGTCGGCGCACCGGGTTTTCGTCCTCCAAATAACTCTATCATCCGACATCTCAGTCATCACTCCCTTCTTGATCATGTCACCTTTCACGCAATCCATCCATTCTACTCTACCTTATTTAAAACATATTAAAAAAATCAATTAAAACTCGAGAATGTCATATTTTACCTTAGCTATGAAAACATTGTTACTGGGAATAAGAAACAAATAAAATCCTCTTTCACAGTTATACTTGAATCAATTAAACTTTCGTGAACAAATAATAAATGGCCTTGTTACGTGTTTCGACAGCGTAATAGGCACGGGTGTCGTTAGTCGAATGATTTAATGATCATTCCGTTCATTTGTTACTTAAAGTATCCGCTTCTTTTCGGGAACCAAAAAAAAATTCCCTCAAGTTTATTCTTTTTAAATCCGTATTCGGTTCTTGTAAAGCGACATCTATTGGTGAGCTTATGAAGTTGAGTTAAATTGATGTGTTTTTAACGAGAGACAGACCAGTCATGTTCACAATTAAACTTTAATGATTGTCGTAAAATTTCACGATCTTAAAGCCTTTGTATTACAAATACAAGTACGCTAAAAATATAATAGAGTAATTTCATAAGAGTTAAATTAAATCATACTTAATTTTGATTTTAATCATACTAACATTGTAGCGAATGTTTAGATGGATGGATGGATGAACGTTAGAAGGTATGTATATCCAAAACGGCTAAAAAGTTAAATTTTACACAGATATAGAACAGACTGGAAGAACACTTAGGCAATTTACTACATAACTTTTAATTTTCCCAATGTTTTTAATTTTAAACTTAATCTATAAAATTATTCTCAGTTAAAAAAATGCAGAACGTATAAAATTCACGTTCGATAAATGTTCACAATTGGGTTATTGTATTAATATGTGTATATTGTGGTGTAGGAAATAACATCCGTAAGTATAGCCCTAGATGTATAATCCGACTAAAGATTTGTAGAATTACAAATATTTAAGTACCATCACACATATATGTAAATACTGTTACAAATGAGTCATATGAAAGATATCAGGAACAGCCGCTTAACTTTTTTATAAACAAGCCTAACAGACGTGTTCCATCTGCCACATACATTACATCATATTATTATCGCATACGCATTAGATAACTGATAGGGGTCATTTCGGCGTGCATGGTAGTCAGACAGCTGTTTACCTAATTCACCCGGCTCCGGGCTCGCTCTGTTGACCGATGGATAATGTTGTGGCAAAATGAATGTTATTTTGTGATACAGCCCGTTTAGTTAGACCTAAATTACGCTACACCGCAACCCGCTTTACGGGTAAAATCTTTAATAAGCTATTTGAATTAGATGGATGGAGATAAACATCCATTATTACTTAACAAACTGGTGAACGGATCTCAATGAAATTTGGCATACATATATAGGGTAGTCTGGAAGAACACGTAGGCTACTTGGTTTTGTTTTTTTTTTATACCACGCGGACGGAGTCGCGGGCAAAAAGTAGTATTTTATAATTATCTCCATAAATCGATTTCCATTTCACATTTAATGGAAGGAAATGATCATTATTTGGAGACGAACTTGTAGATGTACAATGCATGTTAAAAATCTAGAATAATATGCATAGATGATGCTGTTCTTTTTGTTAGTTTATGACGAATGGAGTCAAAAATTAATAAAGCCACTTATAAATCTCAGAATGCTATTTTAATATTGTATTAATAATTAAAAAAGCATTTACCACCCACTAGTTAGATAACAAAGTATCGTAACAAAATAAATACAAAAAGTTTAATTGACAATCAATTGGTACTAAAAGCTTCCTTACAATTAGAATGCGGAAAGCTGTAAATTTTTAAAAGCTCTATAAAAGCTGTTCTACAACGTCCCTAATTACGGATCAAATTTTTACCTCGTAATTAAGCTATGATAAAACCGGAAGAGTTACATTCTCATTACAAACAACAAAACTGCGTAGCATTTAAAATGCTAAACTTAAGAGTCCCTGATGGTTAAAATATATCAGAATATTTGTAATACGTTTTGTAGTTATTTTACAAAAGTGCTGTAATATTAGCTATTTTATATAGTTAACTTATTTATTATAATAGTATCGCTCTTTTTTCTTTTAACATGTAAATGTAACTACAAACTGAAAACACTTAAATTAGACAATAGTTCCCTCCAACTTTCGAGGCAATGTAATCGAATTATCAGCTACCAGTTAAGTTCGTGTTAAACGGACACAGCTATCTATTTAATCGAAGTTGTTAAGCCGCGGTCACTCAGCGTGCGGTCGTGTTCTTTTTTATACGAGAAACATACATTGAACTGAACGATTAAGGGCTGACAGAATTATTTAGCAACTGATAACTGCTAACTGCAGATCGCTTGAAGTCTAAATCTAATTTTATTGATTGCTGGAATCAATTCGTGTATGGTAGTAGTTTTTGTCTTTCTGTTTTATGCGCTTTTAGTATAGTATTTGAATATATTGTAAGATGTTAAATTAGACTTGACCTTTATATAATACTAGCTGTTCCCGTGCGGGTTCATCCGCATGAAAATATGAAAATTTTATTTTATTGCTTACATTTGTCAAATTATCAATTACAAATGACAATAAAGAAGTGTGTTTACGCTTTATTATATTAGTATAGAGTCATCAAACCTCTATTTTGATAAATAGTTAAATTATTTTGATTATTCCAAATTTTATAAAAGTAAAATTGAAGGTTGTTAAGCAGTACTTTGTAGCACGATTAACTCGACGTGTCTAATTTTCTTTTCATTTGAAAATTCCTTTTCATCTCTTTGTTATTTCAGACAGTGATATATTTGTTACATTAAAAATTGTTTTCTAAAAAAGTGTTTCACATATTTTTGAATTTCTATTTGGTAATTGGTAATTAGGTAATTATTAGTATTAAAATAGTATTTGGTAATTAGGTTACGTATTATTAGAACTCATATCTCTACTCTTCAAGGACAAAGCATCTTTTAAAATGACATAAAATGACTAAAAAAAAAGTCATTTGTAACCAGGTGTTTAAAATAAAACAAAAACATATAAAATATGCGAAAGGGTCTACATTTTAAATTGGCTGTTACTATGAATAAACAAATTAAAGTGCTCTCGAAGCTCGACAATGGCAAGACAAGCCTCCTATGAGCTTCGGATGGTCGACGAAAAAAATGACCGAACCCATACGGGTGCGGACAAAAATAAGTTATAAAAACAGTCGCGCACGCCCAGGAGGTAGAAAACTAGACGAGCCATAGATTCAACTGGACAATAAAACATCACGGTACTTCATAATAATATGCTAAAGTTTAGATGGATGTTTGTTACAACGTATACCAAAACGGATTAACGGATTTCGATAAAATTTGCCACAGACATAGAACATAGTCTGGAATATGGCATAATCTAGGTACTGATTTAGATTTCTTTTTAATTTCATAACTTTCATTTTAATACATTAAAGAAAATTTGATTCGGTTGTCCTTAAGAAAGACTAGCCTTTGCCCGCGACTGCGTCCGCGTGAAATTTAATAATAATAATAAAGAAATGAAAAAATATAGGCTATGTTACTCAGAGATAAATTACCTTTCTAACGGTGAAAGAACTTTTAAAATCGGCTCAGTAGTTTTTGAGCTTATTCATTACAATCAAACAAAGTTTTCCTCTTTATAATATTAGTTTAGATTACCTACAGTAGGATTATTTCAAACATTTTTTCTTTTAACTTCACTGTAATATAAGGGTTTTATTTGTACCTTAATCAAGCTACACTTTGAATATCAAGTTAAATTTAAGTTTAAGCAAGATATTGTTAATAACATTTATGCTTATCTATGGAACCTCTAAGTTTTGTAGCTCTATGGAGCATGCATTCACTACGTTGCGGTTTGTTAGAATAAACATTGTATCCGTGACGTAGACTTCCGTTTGAATTCGATATACAGTTACTAGGAACTCATATCTGCTATTAAGCATTGTAGACTTGCTCGATGTGCTTAGAAGATATAGTCCGGTTAAATTATCTGACCCGGTAGGCATAAGTTGAATTACATCGCTCACTAACACCACTTTGACAATGTCAAAAAAGTTTCACAATGCCATTTTTGTATTGGGGCTGTCACGTTATTTTTTCTTTAATGTGTTTTCTCAAATTTTTACATATTTTTCGATATAGTAACCGATAGCAACCTGTATTATCAGGCCAAATATACTTGTTCAACTATGTTAGCGTTTGCAGATTTCGACTGTCAGAAGTACTTGTGTAATATTGGCATCCCATTCTTGTTCTTTGTATAAACAGGGTCAATAACAAGTGTCAATATGTCACGATAATATAATGTTTATATTATTTAACTACTATAAGACCATTATTAATCAATCAACAACACTTATTTCCTAGGTCAGATGGAATTTCGCAGGCCTACGTACAATAATGTTTCAATAGCTATGATTTGCGTAAAATCCGCGCGGCGTTAGTTACGGTATTAAAAGGTTGATGTATCCCTAACCGAAAACGCATTTAAAAACACAGTCTAAGCTTTTTATGTTAAGACGACTCTTTCAAAATCACATGATATTTTATTAAAAATACTCGTATATTATGGTTTGATTAGTATTCAAATACTCAATAAACTTATGGAGTAGTTTCAATATGCTGGAACTCTGCTTGCTTAAGAAAGTTAAGGCCAGTGGCCGAGAGTTATGCTTATACATAAATTTATATTCATATTTCGATCGTAAAACTTGATGTTTCGCTTTTCGTTTACATTACTATAGTCGTCACAATATAACACGCTTCGATAGTTACTCATAGAAATTATTATGTTACTAAAAATTACATTTTAGTTATTAAATACCTTACTAAACTAAATATGTACAATTCGTCAAAATTATTTGGCACTAAATTATTTGTGATTCTTATTTGAAATTAAATTACAAACCAGTATCAAAAAATCTTTTTCTGATGTAGTTTATCACGTGTTTTGTATGTAATTAGGTTTTAACTATTTGTTGATTGAACTGCGACAACGCCTCTTCGGGCCGGATAAATTTGCCTGACTATATTATGTACCTATGTTTACTCAAGTGCATCGCTTCGAGAGCCATATTCGTCGAACGTCATGTTAGTTCGCTAGTCTAATAAATTACATAATGCAATAGATATCGTAAGATGATCTTGTAACGAGATATTGATATCCGAGTATTAGTTGTTTTATACCACTCGTGTTACTCATTTCTTTGAAGATATAATTATCTATATAAAACTTACGTTATATTTAAATACTAGATTTCGCCCGCGACTCCATACGCGTGGAATTAAAACAATGATCAGCCTATGTGTTCTTCCAGACTATCTTCTACCTCTATGTCAAATATTATTGAAATCCGTTCAGCCATTTATGCTAAAAAACTCTAACAAACATCCATCCAGTCATCTAAACTTTCGTATTTATAATTTTAGTATGATTGGTATTTTTAAGTACATAATAATAGTACAATGATGACACAAAACAGGGAGTTATGTTTGAAGTTTTTAAGAGAAAAGAATAAAGAAACAACACATATTAAATATCAAAATATCAAAAATTACCAGTTAACTTGACATAATTTAGAGATTTGTTTACAAAGATACAAACACCATATTTGCAGCAGAAAACATTAAAGAAAATATGACAATATCATTATCAACAAACATTAGGAAATGAAAACCTACAGTTAAGATATCGGCCATTGACGCAAACATCGTTACGCGCTGTAATGAGGGGTAGTACACCCTGTTTTGGTGCTAAGCCGGATATTGTCATTACGGAACAGCCTATTACGACAATTGCCCAAAACATTTCAAAATTACAAGTAGAATTTATATCCTTCATTTGTTTAACTTGTCACAAACATCCATTGTAAAAGGATATTACGATAATATGTACAAACGCAAACGCTATACTAATATTATAAAGAAGAAATATTTGATTGTTTGATTTCATTGAATAATCTACGAAATTACTGATTTAAAAATATTCTTATACAATCGTTGAGACCTAGGCGAAGCTGGCACTAATAACTAGTTAATTAATCTTAGCTTTCGCCCCCGAATTCAATCGAGTGCTATTAAAAAAAAAACAAAGGTAATTAGTCAATCCGTTCTTATAGATCTAAAAAACTGGTTGCTAGACCAAGCTTTCTACTCAATTCAAGATTTTTTTAACTATAAGCATTAAAACTAATGTAACCCTTGGCCAATCGTGATAATCTAGATTGTGCTTGATAAGGTTTTTTTTTTTGTTTTTGTTTCGTTCTGTTGTTTTTGTGTTATACAGTATTTAGTTGCAAATATGATATGGTTTTAGGTGCATTGCATTATGTTGTTATTCCCAAAGTTTGTTTCGCTGCATTTGTACTCATTATATTACACGCCCGAAGGGGTACTTATTGTTGTTACCTTATATAGATGTTTGTATAATTTAATTGCAATAAATAAATAAATAAATAGACTATATCTATATCAAATATCATCGAAATCCCTTTAGCAGTTTAGGTTACAAACTGTAACAAACATCCATCTAAACTTTCGCATTATTAATATTTGTAATATTACACAATAATCTATACCAAGTCTGCTATTTCAGTTCTATATTAGAGTTATAGGAACAACACTATGTTTCTATACAATTATTTCTATAATGGAAACGGTAACAAAAACAAACACAATCAATATCAATTCCGTTGATATAAGGTACTCATTATTATTCAGCAATCTGTTTTAATTGAAACATTGACGATGACAATCAAATATAATGTTAATGAATTCAGCTGCAGCGCGGACAATATTCGAATTAAGAAGCTTAATATAAAATTGAATGGCCGTGAACTGCGTCCAGCCGTGCGGCTGTGCAATTAACGTTTTATAAATCAGTTTTGTCCAAACTTAAATTACCTGTCGACAACGTTTATTGTATTTCAGTATTTTGTCGACTGTACAGTCAGAGAATTAAATTTGCATCCCACTTGCGGATGGTTCATCAAATTGAGGCTATATGAGTTATAATTTAGTTATATGAGTTATAATCGTTGCTATGACAAGATTTCGACCTAATTGAATTGTAAGTAAGATTCACATCGAAATGGGTGTGCAAATGGCCTGGTTGCTACATCTATAGAAATATTGTTAAGAGGAAAGATTTGTATTTTTGTATGTATAACTTAAACCACTGGGCCGATTTTAAAAATTCATTTACCATTAAAAAGTAACACTATCAGTGAGTAACATAGGCTATATTTATTAATTTCACGCGGGCACAGTCGACAACACCTATTTAAAAATATGTTTATACGATACAGTACAATTTAAGTAAACATGAGGATCTATCTTCGGCATACATTATTTACGTACGAAAACCTTTGATGCAACACCGAAGACGTTTGCAAAAGTAATCATTATGAGAAAGTTGAGTGAACCAGATATTTTCGCATCATTGACGACACATTTTTTAATTCTATAGTAGCGTAACGTTAAGAAATAGTTGTTATCAAGATACTACGTTAGGTAAGAATAAATTTACTAACAATGTTACTTCATTAAAAATATACACTTGTCGGAGTAAACAAGCGGTTTGTAGAATTCTTTGTCGAAGATAGATTATGTCCAAGGTAACGATCTTTCATTGTAGGCGTGCGTATGATAATGAAATCACAATCGTGTAACATTAGAAACACTAACCTTAGTTCACCACCATCTTAGTTAACTTCACAACACACTCTAATCGAAATGCAAACAATTACAGAGATTAATCAATTGATTTTATAACAAAACGCATCATTCCACCATTCAAAGACAACTGTCATCAGTCATTCTATCGTCGTCTTGACATCTATCATGCAGGATGCACATTCAGCCAGTACTCAAAATTATTAGTTGCCAGTAACTTTAATCGTTCAAAAAGTGTCAATCATTTCGCTTCCTTACACTTATGTTTTAAGAAACAATCTGCTACAAATTAGATAATCAAAAATTATGCAAGTAATTTTTATAGCTATTCCATATTATTTACAAATGGTAAAGTAAAGAACATAACTACGTGATACACTATAACTACCATTAGTAAACATTTCTCGTTAAAAACGCAAATTTACATATACTTCTAAAACACCCACTCATTCACTAACATATTTACATAAACAAAGTTGACATTCCCAAGAGAAAATATTTTAATCTACTGCAAGTACCAATTTTGTTTTTAGGTCAAAATTACCACACCTTACTTAAATACCTTAAAGAGAACGTGTCGTTTATTTTTAACAGTTTTAAAAACATTATTCATATTTTGAAATTAAAAACTCTCTATCTTAAAATGACATTTTTTTTTTTTTATATTAATCGTACAAAGATTAATGGATTATAACCACGTTACAGCGATCAATAATATATATCTCTTTGTTACGTAACTTTCGTAATATTTTATAAAACTCTAGTTTTTATTATGAAAAAAAAAACAAGTAGCCTATGTGTTCTTCCAGACTATCCTCTAAGTGCATGCAAAATTTCCTTGAGATCCGTTCAGCAGTTTAGGCTACAAATTGTAACAAACATCCATCCATCCATCTAGACTTTCACATTTATAATATTAGTATGAAGTATGATTACATCAACAGGTAATTTCAAAAATATACTGGTTTATTAAAGTTTATTAAAATAATCATGGTGTAAAACTTGTATGTAAAATAAATGAAAACGCGAACCCATCCCAAGTACAATGTTATTGTTGCAAATAAAAGCGAAAAATTAATTCACAGCCTTAGGTTGGAAATTCAATTAGTTACGAAAGATAAACTTATTGAAAACTGAGGGCTTCGAAACAAGTGAATGTTATTGAAAAGTAAACGGTTTTATGTATGAAAACATAACGGTTCAGTGAATGAGAACTATACTTACAAAAACATCTGTTTGGTTGTTCTTAGAAGTTGTTAAGGCAAGAGTTCAAAAGAGGCGTTTATCTGCGTAGGGTTAACGGGTGAGGGATACACCGGGTCTCCTTCGCCACCCACAACGCGCTTACTGTTACCATTCTATAAATACACTTAACCTATGACATAATACTTGAATTAACCATGCAAAATGAATTTATTTTGCCCGCCATTTCACAAACGTCATGTACACTGAATTGCTTTTGTCAATTAAAATGTTATAATATCATTTAATTTCTTTTCTTTTTGAGACATTAATATAAACATTCTATTTACTCGTGTGCCTAAGATCATGATGTAGCATTAACTTTACAGTAATAAATTTCTATTTCAGATTTATTGCTTTTTTCAGTGTCTACGTAAAGAATTTCTTCACCTTGATGTATGGTCCACAAGGCTCGATGTCGAATAGAATAAAAGTCGTTGTCAAACAGTATAATTAATTAATTTTTATTTATTAAAGTTATTTTGTTTTCGATATATCCTGGCTGTCAGGACGCGCGGACGGTTGTTTGCTTTGAATTCGTATAACTCGGGGGAACGGCCAAAAATAACATAACACTGTAATAACATTTGTCCTAATATATCACTATTGTGACGTCCGTCGCGTCGGATTTATGTTGCGCTGTGCGGACACGCATTAATAGTCGTAATTATTATTCAATAAGTTAATTGTTAAAAGTAACATGAAACAGTGAAACGTAGAACTTCATCGTAGATATCTATACTAAAAAAAATCGCCAAATTAGCGACAATCGGATAACGTAGCTTTTTAATGATGAAAGAATTCTTGAATTTGGCCCAGTTGTTTTTTATTTATTTTAATACATACAAAAATACAAATCTTTTCTTTTTATAATTTTAGTAGAGATTTCAAAAAATAATATATCACTGATCGATATTTATGTTCATTACTCGTAGATGGAATCAAAGATCATTACTTAAAGAGCAAAAGAAATACTTTAAAAGCTTTCGGAGTTTTTGATGAGTGATTCAATTGTTGTTGTTTTTTTTTTCTTTTCTGTACACTTTTAAAGAATTCACATTGTTTAAGAATGTTTATCTCAGCGGACTGTTTCCGCATATAAACGTATTTTTTGTAACTTACTTTTGCGTTTTAAATTGTTTGCGTTGTTATTACATTACTTATAACTTGCTTTTGCCCGCGAATCCGTCAGCGTGGAATAAAAAAAAACAATAGTGAGTAGCCTGTCTTCTTTCAGACTATATGCTATATATATATGCCAAATTTAATCGAGATCTGTTCAGTAGTTTAGGATACAAACGCTAACAAACATTAATTCATCCATCTAAACTTTCGCATTTATAATATTAGTAAGAAGTAAGATTTTGTGTATATACAATCTCTCTAATTGCATCAACACTCCTTAAAAATATGACCATAATTTCATTACATTGAACTAAATTGAATTTTAATTATAAATACCGATCGTTAACACAAACGTTTGAATGTAACAAAATTATTTTTTAATTTCAATAAACGAATATTTTAATAATTAATTGTGCGACCAAACTGTGTATGTAAAATTAATCTTTAATTTAAATTTTAATTGCATATGGCGGTTCGTTCATGAAATGAGCTAATTGTATGGCTTCAAAGCGTGGAAGATTATTTGTTGTAGTCATTATCTTTTAGCTTATTATGACGTGACATGTTGATGGAAATATCGTGGGTAACAAATTGTGATCTCTGTTTTTTTCAAAGAGCATGTAAGGAATGGAAATCGGTCGAAAATTGAAACATTTAAATATACAAGAGCGTCTTAAACGGTCACGCTTATGGACTGACAATCTGACCCGACGAGCATAAATGGAAGTAAATTACTAGAGCCCTTTATATTATTTTCTATATCCATTTAGGTTTTATATATTTTCTGACAACTTATCGGCCGGACATTCTTGTTCTTGTTTCACTCTAAACTATAAATTCCATTAAAATTCAGACAGACAATTGACGGCTGATTGTAAGTGGCGTTTACGAAGCGAAGTATTAGAGTGCGCGCACACCTTTGACAAAACTATCGCACAACGGATTAGTCTCGCTTTGATTCCTATAAGCTTTTATGGAGGTGCGCACGCTACTCGATTCATAGTTACGCAACTAAATAGTTAAATTGGCTGCGAAACAATGGGCAATCGCTCAGCACAATAGTTGTGCTAATTTGTGCGGCCGCTCTTACAGATTAGTTCAAGTATTCGGTCGAATATGTGTAAGTACAAATGGTACGGCTGTAGAATTTCAGTTATAGTCATCAGTAACATATGGTTTATATTTGTGTCGAGTTAAATTTACCAGTATATTTGAATAATTTGTGACGTCATTGAGTTACCTAGCAGCAGCAGCTCTCTAAATTGCGAATTGTTAACTTTGTTTCTTTGTTAAGACTACGGTCACCATAGTAGTTGATAAATAATTAATGTCCTTAAAACGATTTCACAATTGTTTGTAAATTGCTTTTACCGCACTTTAACTTCTATTTGATATTTATTTAAATTGTAGTCTAGAATATTCACTACTGAGCAGTCCTTTGTTCTTTTCTTTCCTATTGGAGGATAGAAAAAATAAGAATACAAATTATTAAAAAAAATACTTTTTACTTTATAAAAACAGGACACTTTTTGCTTTATCTAATTTACTTCTTGATGGTCTGAAAACAAAATTAAATTAAATCTTTATAACGTATTTTACATTTAATTAAAAAAGACAATTTGTTGTCAAATATCGCAAAATTAACAAACAACGTCCACATCAAGAAGCAACTCAAATCAAATCTGAGTGTAACCAGGTTTGTGCCAATCACACATGCACGTGAACAATTCTGAATATTGGATCGTATTTAATAACTCCCAGTCGAAGTGTCCGGTATGCGACATTGTTAATGGTGTCTCCTAACTTACTGAGTCAATCTATACCACGATATGGCAGTCGTGTGCCAAACAGCGTGCAATAAAGCTACTCTCGTGTCGCCTGTTTCGATCACTTTGATCGTACCGGACGTGGCAGCCATTCGGGTGCAGTTTTGCGATCGCATAATAATAATGTGTATATTTAGATTTTCATCTTGTGCTTATGTTTGTGATTGTCATGAGCTGTCTTATTTCCTTAAATACTAATCATTTATATAAGTAATATACCTCGTTTATATTTAATTCATACTCACGTGTGATATTTGCTATTTACCTATACTAATATTATAAAGTGGATTAAATTGTATTTATGTATTTAACGCTTAACGACAGATGTACAAGAACGTTTTCTAAAATTCTATCGTCATTTAAAAGTTACAATATCTCATAGGTATCATTTATTACAAAAAATACTTTTTTAATTGCCCGCAGTCGCAAAGAAAAGCATGTTTGTATAATTAGGTTACGAAAATATAATCATCTGTACCAATTAAATAATTTGTGTTTGGTTAAATTTTAACGCTAATAAACAGTGTTTCAAGAATAACGATAAAATTGAACGCTTCTATAGAATTCACTGAAACGTCAAGAATCAAATGTAACAATGTTTATGTTGGATACGCCATGGCCGTAATTCCTCTCTAATAATAAAGTTTGTAAACAAACTACTGCTTTGAAACTTGTTGCTTCAACACTCCTAATGCCATAATAAATTTAATGACAGTATGAGATGCAATAAAAATAATCAAACCTTAGCGTTGTATTACCACAAAGAAATAATGATTTAGACAGACTGTGGCAGGGATAGCAAACCATTGGCAGGCAATATGCACTACGAAAGTAACATCTGATGTAGGAGTAAGTAGGTATTATATGAGATGCAAACGCAAATGATTTCTCCGCTTCGGATTATTCCCAAAAATACTAGTTCATAAATATTTAGAAAAATGGGTCGTTGATAAATAAATGTTCCCCAACCCTGGACTAAAAGCTTCCGTTAACTTTTTATTTGATTGGATTAAATAAAAAAGTGGTGTGGTTCAAACTCAATTTTTGTTACATATAAAAATATAAATTGATTTAAAATTAAATGATACCAAGTATCAAAACAAGATGGCGTTGAAACCGTAGACGTACGTAAGACCGTAGCACTAATAAAACTTGATTTTATGCCCTTTTTAATATTAAAGCTTATGTCTTCCTCAATAAAGATCCCAATGTGCAGATAATTCGACCGTTCGATAAACAAAACCTGCAGTTTACGCTCGAAATAGCGCCAACACCGAGAAGTGGGTCAATTAGGTGGTAATAGAAATCCGTTTATCAACGACGTTGTCATATTTTTAGCCGGCTTCAAGGAAACAGTCTTGGCTTAAGTCATTTGATTCTAATATGACTTGACATTCAATTTTAAAGTTGCTCGTATAAATAGGTGGGGGAGGTGGCGACTGTCAGTTCCCTCCCTACGACGTCAAAGAAAGCAATTTATAGCGTAAACAGTACTATAGATATAGATGCAGCTTATTTTGCATAGTGGAGATATTAATTCGTAGTTATATCATTTAGTTAAGTGTTTAGTTCCTAATTTTTTCATGTGAATATGAAGAATATAATAATAATACACACACATAATAATAATGTGAAGCTCTACTCTACTCTAACTGATCTTAATATGAAGTTCAAGTATAGGCTTAGCTTTACTAACATTATAAAGAGAAAATATTTATATTTTTGTCTGTAGTGAAATAACTCAAAATATACTGGACCGATTTCAAAAATTCTTTCATAGTTATTTAGTACTACTTTTTTATTATTTTATTATTATTTTTAATCTCACACAGGCAAAGTCGCGAGCAACAGCTCGTACAATAATAAACTATATATGGCGTACACAACTTATAATAAATACTGGCCACTACACTATAATTTATATTGAAATCACAACTTAAAACGTAGAAAATTACGATTTAAAAAGAAAATTTCTTGTTTTTAGGTTCCTTTTATAGCTAAAGCAATCTTTCGCCTTTGAAAAATAAAATTAACAAACAGAAATTACTTTCAAACTGCACTTTTGACGAAGAATTAAAAAAACAATTAATGAAAACTACTCGCTAAGTCGAAGCATGAGATTCATTGGAAGACAGCCTGAATATCCGGGAACAGTAAATCAATATTTCATTCCGTACGTCAAAAATAAAACTAGATATCGTTTTGTGAAAGTTAAAGGAATAGCAATAAAAGGAAACAAAGCTTCGATCTGTTCTAGAATTTATTGCTATCCAGATTTTTTGTAGAAACCTTTATGATTTTATTCTTTATGAAATAAAAATATGGTTTTTTCGCTAGAATTTTTCATAAAAGCTTGATATAATTTCTCTATTGTTTTTTAACTGTCGGTGTTTTTATAGCGCCGATTGGTGTTTTATTATGTATTTTATATCAAATTAATGAGACGAACAAATAGTAAATATTCCCGTCGCTAGTGTGTCCATTAATACTTTGAAACAGAGTAATGGAACTAAATAATTTAATTCTGTAATTTTTATATTAACAAACTTTCGTATTAATAAGTTTCTAGCGTGGAATATAGAGATCACTTATACACTGGTACATACCAAACACAAGAAAAAGCCTAAAAACTTATTTAGCGAGCTTTGCTAATTCGTGACATCATCAAAAGCACAAAAGCTAATGAAAACGCCCCAATGGGCATTACAACGGTTTAGCGTCGCTAACGAACATACGTGCGCCGAAGCAGTTCTCATTTGCGACAATCGACCGCCGCCATTGAACGCTGATTGCTTAATTGCTTCGTTTAATCAATTGACCGCTTGAGAAACACACGACCCGCTAACGCACTACGGTTATTGGTAAACTTCTCCGGCTCAATAAATATTACGCTTCAATGATATTAACGTGTATAATTCAACACGATCTATAATGTTGAAATTATTTTAAACAAGCATATATTGATTGATGACTGGAAAAATAAATACTCTCGCCATATTGCGAAAAATATGGTACTTATTTTGCGCACATTTTAAAATTATGGAACACAAAGTCTTGTCAATTAAACGGATATTTTTAGTATCTATCCTTATTAATTAATACTTTTTGCACAAATATTACAATAGGCTGAAACTAAGCTACAAGATTATTATTAATGAAGATTTTAGTTTAAAAAAGGCGTTTACATTTGTAGGTATAATTTGAATCCGAAATGAATACATTTATAGTACAAAATATATTAAGCGACTAATTGAAAATCGAACAATGATCCTGAGTCAACAATCTGAGTTCAACAAACAAAAGGTATAATTAAGAAGTTCTTTATATCTGTTCAAGGAGTTTTTACATGTTTTTATATCTCAAGCCATTAGCAAAGAAGAAAAAATTAAATTATTTGAAATTAGAACACATGGTCAATGTCATCGTATTTTCTATGTCTTTTTCTGTACATATTTTACCAATACGCATGTCTCCGTTAATAATAATATTATTTCTAAATCTTTTACGTAAACAATACCTTAAATGTCCGATCATAAAAGAGTAATTTAAGCAAACAAAACGTTTAACGCGTACAAGGCGTCAAAACAAACTGTCATTGTCTTTTACTTTTGTATCTTTTCTAAATGAATTTTTATTTTCCAAGTTAATGTAGTGAATCTACATAAAGTTTTCAACGGGCTATTGAACACGATTCTCTTTGGCTGAAAGGAATTAGAAATCCAAGTATGGTTCGAATTCGAACGGACTTAATTTTTTTTAAATGTACTCATAATAGAGATAAGTAAAAAATTTTCAACGAAATATGAATGTACAACTCTTTTGGTAAAATGTATCAATTTTCAACTAATTCTTCTATGACTAAAATATTCCTCTTTAAAAACTAAACTTTAACTAAAAAAAAACTCTGTCTTCCTTAATGTAATTTCTGATCATAGTTCATAAAAAATATCTATAACACTGAATTAAAGGGGGGAAAGTAATAATGAACCTAACTTAACATCCTCTGTCAGTGAGGAAAACGACATAAAATGCAATCTAACCCTAAAAAGTAATTTGGCTCATGTATAATTCAAAATAAGACGTTATGCTTTAGTCGTTATTTCGTTAAAAAATATACGGGTTAAATTGTCGACTTCCTCACTTAAGAACCATTGGTAAAAGGGGAAATATAACAATTTGGCAGTTACGTCATTTCTTCTTTGAAGGCCCAGAACTTTTTTTATTATTAAAACGGACCAAGAACTTGATTATGACACTACGCTGAAACAATGTTATTACTTTTCTTGTCTTGCATTTTTTGCAACTTCACTTTAATGTTTTTAAATACAATTTAAAAATACTTTTCATTTTAATAACAAATCAATGATATCCAAACTAACCTTAGTCAAGCACCAGTTGCATCTAAGTTATACCCTAAAGTTATCAGCTATATGCATAAGATATGTACTTATTACTTAAGAACGACGTAAGATGGTAAAGTTCCAGAACCGACATTTGATTTACCGACTAAAGTAGATTTTACACCTGTGACCAACAAACGTGTATGTAAACAGAAATTTCGTTGAACAAATAGAAAGCAAACGGTGGGCTAGAAACACAGGAACACTGAATCACTTTAAAAAGGCGACAATAAAATATGTACAAAAGCTACGCCAATGGAAGCCTACGGTAAACATAATGCGCTTAAAAGTTAGTACGTACTTTTGATTTTAAATCAACTAGAATTATTTGCCGGATGTACAATAAGTTAATTTACTACTTTTACATATTCCTCTATGTTACCTTTTAAATAATAGATGCGTAAATAACTCATTAACTTGGCTAAAAAGTAACTTCATTTCAATATTATCCTTTTAAAAACCTTTAGAAAAAGTTTGAATACTAACCATTAAATATAACTCAGAGTAAGATAGAAAATACAACAGAATGTATGTAAGTGGTAAGTCATTGTAATGTGTATCGGAAAGTCTGTTACAGCATGCAATCAAATATAGGGTGCGGAACAAGGAGGGTACAACTGTGTACGAACCCTTATAATAAATAACATGTCTGCTCAATTGGAGATCACAATCAGTCTTTTCCTTGAATTTATTACTCGGTAAAGTCATAAAAAATATAAGTATCCTACTTGCGATAAAAATGCAATTACTTTAGTATATTGAAAATAGTCTTTGGTAATAAATTGATCAGCAATATAGAGTTAAAAATCATTTAGTTTGTCGGAGGTAAGTTTTTACCATAACACCACAAACATTATCTTCCCCTCATCCTACTCCCATTAGGTCGGTCCAGATTTTTCTCTTCCACATAACTCTATCATCCATCATCACAATTATCACACACCACAAAATATCAACAAAATAAGACATCACAAATGACTAAATGAAATGTTCATTCAAACTAAAGAGTAACGCCATATCAATATTTGACCAAAGAAATCTACACATGGTGATCTCCAACTCAAAATATAATACACATATTAAAGAGCCAGAATATCTAGACAAATATTGTAATGGATTTGCTTCGTACATAGAGTAACTTCTTGGTAAAGTTGTTCTTTGCTTAAGAAACATCAATTTAACGGTAGCTTGAATACATAAACCGAACACACGTAGCTTCATGCATTTCGAATATTCTGGAAAAGCGAGCGCTACAAAGAAACTTTGCCGGTACACTGGCAGTCTGCGTTTCGTTTGGCGCTAGCAAAAGTAAATTATAACGTATTCCATCTTAATAAAAGCACTCCAAAGTAAACGGACCGAAAACTATGAAATAACGGGATTATATCGTCTTAATTAAGCGAGCAGGTTTTAGAATTGTTGAAGCGTTACTTATACGTTTAAACTGCACATTAAATTAATTCTTCTTTCTCTTTAACTATTTATACCACAATTTGTCGTCATTTTTTGTGTGAATGATAAAATTACGAAGTACGGGCCTTCGTGTACGAGACGACACAAATTTTCGAAACCTCGCGATTTTAGTCGCTAAGCGACTTAACGTAATGAAATATCGTCGAGGTTCATACACAAGCACGGATCTTCGACATTTCTGTCATCGGCATCGTCTCGCAACCTGTTTTTCAAGATTCATTACAGAAGTTATTGCGACTTTCAAAATATGTGCAAATGTTGACATTTTGTTAGTAAATACGCGTCAACCGTGTAGTCGTTATGCCTGTAGTCCGAATTAAGAATTCGCGTCTGTTTCTTTGTTGGTTTCGATTATTGTTTTTTTTTTCGTTTTTTAATTGTAGGTAAATAAGATATGCATGTATACAATTACTTTCACGTGATTATTTTAATAGATACGACATCAACATAGCAATATAAGGAAATAAAATTAATTGTCTACTTTTAAATTATAAAATCCAATAACGATAATAATAGTTAAACATGTTATTTAAATTCATCGTTTTTTAAATTAAATGCCCTCCTTTTTAACTTCGAATTTATTTAATGACATATAATTATCAACTAGAGTAAATATTATAAACTAGATATTATAATAGGTTATTTGAAATTGTAATTGTTGGGTCAGAACATCGATGCTAACAACGAGTAAAGTTATCGATATTTCCCATCACTTTTAACTAAGTTAAGGCTACATCGATGTTAATTAAAACTTGTTTATTATATCTGAGTAACAAATATGCACATAGATTAGTTAATCTTTAGATATTTTCAGACACGTCACACATCTAATATTTGATGTACTTATAAACAGAGTACTAACTTTTTATTTAAAACTATGTAAAATCATATAGGTCATTACCATAAAAATAAGACAGTTATGTGGTTAGACTTCATCTGTACAAAATTTATAACAACAATCTTACAATAAGCCAGGCAAAAGAATTTTCAAAATCGGTCCAATAATTTTTGAGTGAATATCTTACATACAAAAATACAAATATTTCCATGTTTTAATATAAGTATGGATAAAATCTAAAGATAATATTTCTAGTACATGTATCTGTAATTAAGATGTACATTACACACCAATTACCATCACAAAGCAATTAACATCCGATGTCAGATTGTTAGTCCTTGTCTAGAAACAACTATCTCCCTCTATAATCGGCTAATGTTACTATTGTGATGACAATAGAAATACAATATGTACAAAGATATACATAAATTTCACTCAAGTTTCAATTCTAGACTAGTTAGAAAAGTAAAATCTAAAAGAATTGTACTTTACGTGAATCTTTATACTTAAAAATCTTTTAAAACAAAACTAAACGGGCTTCAAACGATACTAAGCATACTCATACTTCTTACTAATATTATAAATGCGAAAGTTTCGATAGATGGATGGATGTTTGTTACAGTTTGTAGCCTGAACGGATTTCGATGAAATTTGGTATGGATTTAGACGATAGTCTGGAAGAACACATAGGCTCACTATATACTCACTTTTGTTTTTTTTAATTCCTCGCGGACGGAGTCGCGGGCGAAAGCTAGTATATTATAAATGCGAAAGTATAGATGGTTGAAGTGTAGATGTAGCCTAAACGGCTGAACGGATCTGCATGAAATTCGGCATAGACGTAGAGCATAGTCTGGAAAGAACACGTAGGCTACTTTTTATCCCAGAAATAGTTACGGTTCCCGAGGGATGCATTAATACATATATCTTTTTTACAATACTTACTTTGAATATTACTTTTTATAATAATTAATTAAAATGCAATAATAAAAAAACATCATTGCTTACTTTACCTACCTCTCTCTATTTCTTAAATTATCTTTGAAAGAAATGACTACCGGTATGATAGCAACATTTTCGTTCCCTGATTAGAAATTTAAATCGCAATTAAAACTTTAGTAATTCCATAATCGGCTACATAGTATATGTACGGTATCAGTCAATTAACATTAATAATTCAATTGGTAATGGAAATCTAAAGTTTGCTCACTAAAAGATTTACGCCGGCCGACTATCGTCTTAACTTGCCTTTTGTTTTCAATAACTGAAAATATGAAATACATCGGAAACTGAGTTATTTCTAAATCTTAATAATTATAAATATAGCCTATTTATTCGTAATATGTGAGTTTACATTCGTTTTTTTAATTCTATCTATAAGCTAAAATACAATTGACAGTAAAAAATTGTTTGTTGATAACTTTTGTTTCTAATTTTTCTCAATAGAAAAATTTGTTATGTCTATCAATCGTGAAAATGTACTTTAATGTTATATTTATGTTTAATGAGTGTTAATACTATACAAATTTGATCTTGTTAGACAATTTGATGTTTGTTAGACTTTGTAGTCCAAACGGCTGAATGGATCTCGATGAAATTTGGCATAGACGTAGAGGATAGTATGGAGGAACACCTAGGCCAGTATCTTTTGTTTCTTTCATTAAGTCCACGCGAACGGATTCGCGTGCGAAAGCTGGTAATTAAGATAAATTAAATATTGATATTCTGCTAAATTAAGATACTTTAGTTTTAATTTAAATATCATATGAACTTTTTATTTTAGATACTGTGTACTTATACTTATCGTAAACGTTTTTCGTAGTCCGGGCATATGATCATAAAATGACGTAAGTTTTTTCTCCTATGGCAAGTTTATAAAAACAGTAGTAGGTTAATTACACCATAGACTAATAAAACATTCTACATATTTAATAATGCCGTCCGATTGGTGTTTATAACATAAATAATTCATCCGGAAGGTTTTGGTTTTTTTTGTGTCACATCTGGTGTTTAAATCAAAAACTATAAACATAGTTCTTGTTTCATATTTTCCAGCCAGCGATATTACGTTCTAATTTATTTAAACATGTTAATCAGTGTAGTGTAATTTTGCTGTGAACTAAATGTAAAAAATGTATTGTAGAATACAATCTGTTAAAAATATAAAATTGAGGTTGTTACATTTCTATGTGGACTTTGATGACTTTTGTATTTTGTTTCTGAGGTTAAAAAATAATAATTACCACCCAAAATTGCAAAGTAAAGGAAATAAAAAATTCAATTTGGATAAACGGAAATAATTAACGCCGTCTTTTCATATTACAATCTTTTACTTTGCGTACCTTTTCCGAAATAATTCCCGTTTTCCCTTAGAATTTTAAATACAATGTCGGTCCTATTAACAAGAAAGTTAACAATATTTTTACAAATTAAATTGGAAAATAGAGAAAAAATCTTATAAACCGACAATAATTAATTATCAGGTGTCATTTTAAGTAAGTCCATAACTTAATACCTATTTATTCATAACTTTAATTCAGATAAAGCAATTTAACTAAAAAAAAAACATTTGAAAACATCAATAACTTTTTTTAATCCCAATGGTTACTTCGGCAATAAATAAAATGTACAAAAATTATAATCGTATTAGAAAAGCAATAAATATAACAACACGAAATAATACAAAAACATTCATATATCATACCCATTATCTTCGGCTTAAACTCATCCGTTAACAAAAAAGCTCTCCCATCGGTGTAAATAACACTTAGACGAATTGTTTCATTAATTTATTCTATCACTTTGTCACTTTACACCGCATTCGTTGCGTCCGAATGCATAACACAGAGCACTTTCTTTCGTATATCGGGAAAGTTTACGTACGGTGTGAGCGATAGACGCGCGGCACGTTCGTTCGCGGAACGTATGACGCGAGAATGAGCTGTGTTCTACGGCGCTCCCTACCGCCGACGCTTTACGCCCTGTCTAGTCATCCCTTTATACTATGTTATTGCGGAAATGATGGCGTTTGTTGTTACTGCCTCTAAAGCCTACGGCAATTATGCTCTACCCCCACACTGATTGACCGATGGCCCTAAGATTTTAATGGAAGTGCATGAGCTCCTTTGTAGGTCTGCTTTTGAAATAATGCAACGTAAAAGTAACGACGTAACATGAGCGTTGTTTTTAAAACAAAACACTAGTGGTCTAGTACGTCTTACTCTGACTAGTTAATATTATGAATGCGAAAGTTTAAATGGATGGATCGATGAATGTTTGTTAGAGTTTGTTACCTAAACAGCAGAACGGATCTCGATGAAATTTGGCATACATGTAGAGATTAGTCTGGAAGAACACATAGGCTTCACTTTTGTTTTTTTTTAATTTCACGCGGACGGAGTCTCGTGCTCAAACTTACAAAGAACTAAATAGTCCACAAATAAACTATTTTTAAATACTTTTAATTGTTTTTAATGACTTCAATTGGACTGTTTATAAAGGGAATGTTAATTTCAAAAGCTATCGGTATCGATTGTGAAAATGTAGCGCTGTTAGAGCAGAGAATTTTCTGCAATAGGCTCGCTCTCATTCGGATCCCAGTTCGCAATCACCATCTACCTAATGGAATATTGCTAACTGTAATTAACTTTTGTTTGTATAGTCTTCTATATTGAAGAAGATACTAACTTTGACAGAGGGACTAACTAACTAATAACGCATAGCTGAAATTACCTTTGGTATTTTGCTGATAGATTTCTGTTACTATATTGTATGTAAGTAAGGTGGAAATTCAAAGTACATTTTATTCCTACAAAATGCTTTACCTATCTTTTTTAATTTCAATATTATATTTTTAAAGTGTTAATATTATGAAGTTCTAGATCCACTACAAAGATAAAGAGCCATTTCACCGGCGAATAAGAATATTAAGTCTTTCGGCCTTAATCTTTTACGACATGAACATATTTCATAGAAGCGTTATTGCTTACTTCTTGGCTAACATTTACCAAGAAAGACGGATATCAGTCACATCTTAAATGGGATTTTAGATGATATTTAGTTTACATTTAAGAAGATTATTTAATAATGTGATACTGCTAGTTATTAGTTAAATAAATATGGATCTCACTATGACCTGAATGCATTTCTGTTTCTTATTAGTTACTATAAGACATATTAATCTTTGTAAATTTTACAATAGTTAACTACTAAACTAATTTTATTTCAAAATCCTTCTACTTCAATTTTGAAATTGTACTAGGTACTCCAAGTGCTAAAGTCTAGTCTGTGAGATTGAAGTCCGAATGGCTTTTGAAATTACGCGAGTGACGACTGAGGTCAAATCCTATGTGGTTCCTCAGGGAACACGCCGGCCAGTGGCGACAGAACTACTACTCGAACCAATTACTCAATGCTGGTATAGAGAAATTCTGGTTAAGATTCCTAGATTAAGTTCATGTTAACATTAAACTACTACCTTTCGCTCGCGACTCCGTCCGCGTGGAATTAAAAAAAAAGCAAAGTTGAATAATCTATATGTTCTTCCAGACTATCCTCTTCATCTGAACCAAATTTCATCGAAATCCATTCAGTCGTTTAGGCTACAAACTCTAACAAACATCCATATAAAGTTTCGCATTTATAATATTAGTATGATTAACATAATTGCTAAAACGCGATCGCTCTTTAGTTCTGATAGTTTTTATATTCCAACAAAAAATCTTTAATTAACGACTGTTTTATAAAGTAAGAATAATAATATAGAAAAAGAAACGAGAATTAAACCAAAAATCCATAAAACCCTCGGTAATCCAACCATCGCATACAACAAATTAATTCCCGGCGCCCCGTAAAAGTACGCCGGAGTCCGTTAGTGAAAAGCTCGGAGCTGTAAAACTGGCAGCGAGGGGATGCGAGCCTCTATCAATAGCCTACTAAAGTAGCCGAGGGAACACCTATTTAACAACCAATTGGCATAGTTTATTTGTTTCGAATTGATCCGAGTGTCTTTTAACATTTTACATTTTAGTTGTTGAAAATTTCTTTTAAATCATAAAGATATGTTATTTGTAATACTATTAATGTCAAGCGTAGAAGTTAAAGACATATAAACAAGAGAGTAATGAGTATGAGTACGTATGGATCTTGTAAAAGATGATATGTGTAAGAAAGAATGGAATTTAGATATGAATAGCTGTTCCCGTGCGGCTTCATCTGCAGGAAATTATGAAAAAAATATTTTATTGTTTACATTTGTCAAATTAACTATAGCAAATGTCAAAATGACATGACATGACATGACATCTATCTTTCTTGATTTTGGCAGCAACTTAAGATCGCTTTCCCACATTAGGTTTTTTATCCAAAATATTTACCTACGTTTAATGGGAAAATATATAACCTAAAGTAAGACGTAAGTGTAGGGCTTTTTATTAAAAAAAGAATTATTCAAAAATAAGCTGTAATTGCTGACATCGTAGGCAACAAAGAAGTGTGTGTTTACGCTTTATTATAATAGTATAGAAGTATAGATATCTAATAGTGATGAATTAAAAGATGTATGCCGACTGTCCAAAGGAAAGACAGTTTATATTAATAGTAAATTAATGAAAAATGCACATAATTTAGTAAAACGGTATTATTTTCGATTAATGTTTGACAACATTTCTGTACACACATTTTGCACTTCGCTCTAAAATCTACGGAATGTCTTGCTTCAAACATACGAAGATTGTAACGAAGATATTTTTAAAATTCTTGTTTGCGGGAACTTTGTTTGACAGATGTGCTTATTTTCTTTGTTTTTGCATGTTTATACGTGGATGTTGTGAATATCAAAACCTGAGCGGTCGTTGACCTTATCCAGTACGTTGTAACTGTATTTTTTTAATAAATCGAGAATAACAGAGCTCATTTTTTCTATAATATTCCCTAGTTACAATGTTAGCATTCTTACAACGAATATAGTAACGTCATTAAAGTTTTATTCATCAAACAAAAGTTGAAGGTAGAAACGCTGAGAGCGCTCACTGCATTTGCCCGATGAATCGTTAAATTTATTCTTTGTTCAATGAAAAAGTTACACTTCTTAGGGAATATTTCAGGTCAGAAAAATGCACTCGATAAAGTACCATTACCGATGTTTCCAAAGTCTAGAAAAAATCTTGCGATCGAGGGTTCGAAATTCGAATCCCGCCGTTCGACTATAGCCTAGAGCTTAGTTAGAATGGTTAAAGGAGATATTATTAAATTAACAAAAATCTACTACTATCTAAAAAAAATTAAAAAAAGCGATATTTATATTAAACACATATGAAAAACTAATTAACAAATACATACGTGTTTAGAATAACCTTTTTCGACATTAAAATTCAAACATCTAATGAATCTAACTCAATAAAGCACCTTTTTCCAGTCGACCTCCGATTGTTGTTAACATTACAACTAAAATTGTTGGCGAAGCTTTCGAAATGTTTAGGGTCGTTTGACAGTTTGCTTTCAAGGGACCGAAGTTTATTGGCGGCTTATTTGTATGCCGAGCGGTGTATGCAGACTAAATTGGTGTACAACTTTATTCTATGCCTCTCGCGGAGTAGCTAATCTCGGCAAATTGGACCCTTCGTTTTGTTTCGATGTCCTTATGATAAAAAATTACTAGAAGCACTTTAGAAAACGATTCTCGTCGCTTCTGACCTTTTGAATAAGCAATAATTTAATGGCGCAAATAGATTGATAATGTATTACGAGTAACGGTATTTGATTTACCTCACATTTAGTAGGTACAATATTAAAGTGAAATGTTAGGCCTGAAATATATTTATGAGACATCGTAATAGACTAAAATGACAAAATTCAAATGACATACAATTTTAAATGTTTCTATCTTTTACCACATTGATAGCCTATTAACATTCCAGGATTCTAACTCTTAGGAGGCATCTCCAATCATTCGTTATTCTGTTTGGGAAACCGCTGTAATGTTAAATGTAGCTGGGTTCGTTTTTCTCGGAATTAGCGTCCAGTGGTCTTTATTTGCTTATCTTATAGTTAAATTTTACAAAATAGTTGTTCTTTTGTTATCAAAATTGGTCCTTCGAGCCGGAAAATTATCAATTTTAGTCAACGCATATGAAGAAACGTTATCCTGAAAATAAGTACACAGTGCAATACCCGAGGCCCTCATCCGCACACATTATTAGAAGCCAATGGACCGATAAATTGATTTTATTATACCCGCAATACAAAACAATTTAATGTTAATGTCAAAATTACAAATGCATTGTTTACTTTTACCATTAAATGAAAGTCGTGTAGTTTTACAAAATTATATTTTTTGTGTATATCATCTGGGAATATCTATTTTATTGCAGTAATTCAAGTAATTTATTTTTTAATGTTAAATTGCATTTGTAATTTTCGTAAGACACGGGTTTCTTGCTTAAGCTTCCGATATTTCGGCACAGGTACATGCACCATGTTCACGGGTCGACTGTCAGTCGGGTAATATCGGGAGTTAAAACAACCCAATCATCGTAACAAATCCGTATGTTAAGAACAATATATTTAAAAACTACGGCAGTTTAAAGTTACATATAAATTGCAATAATGCGATATTCTATCTCAGTTATTCATCAAAGAATAAGAAAACAGTAAAAACGTGACGTCTTCCATAATATTCCCTAGTCCAATCCAATCCGGTCAGCATTGCAACGCTAATTTAAAATATTCTTTTTTCTTTTTCTTTTCATTAGTTATGTTTCTCATTTTTTGTGTTTAATATTTTTTTGTTTATAATTGTAGTGTTGACAAAGGATTAAACATTATTTTATTTTTTATTTTTATTTTTTTAGTCTGTTCAAATATACAGAGTTAAAACAATATTTCATCTTGTGTAGAAACACTTTAGAATAATAATAGATGTGCATATGTTGTATTTGTGAGTTTGTTGGTAGTCAGGGATATCAAAGTTTGAACTATTATAGCCGCAGTACCGACTTTGTAACTAGAGTCGTACTGTTGAAGTTAGGCGTTAGGAAAAGCTTTCACGACACCGTGTAATGCAATCTCAGTAGAGCTTCTAGATAAATAGAAAACAGGAAACTCTTTCTCTGGAGAAGTTAATAGAAATTACACGTGTAAAACGATTATAGTTATTTTCAAAGAAACGTGTCTACACCATACTATTATAAAGAGGATAGACTTCAACAAGATCCAACGCTATTGTGCCGATTTAAAACAATTAGTTCCCCAATGAATAGCCACATTATCACTAAATAATATAGGCAATATTTATAACAATTTTTATTTCCGCGTGGACTAAGACTTGAGCAAGATCTTGCAAGTAATAAAATAAATAACGATAGCATTTTTTTTGGTCTTATTGATTATTAATTTGAATTGAAATAAAATTCTGTTCTAAAAGCTTCTTTTGGTTCTGAATGCAACAGAACGTTAACTTAAATTAGTTCTGATTGACTGTAATATTTTTAGGTTTCAAACTGACTTTAGAGTCGTGAAAAGCACTGAATAAAATAAAATAACGATCTCGTACAAATAGGTAGATTGTGATAGAGATACCTGCAATTCTATTCGGATTATATGATGCAATTGTAAACGATTTACTTTAGTCGGATTATACATCATTCTTTTATTTCGTACACCACACTAACTGGTGTTAAAATAAACCACCATTTCACTTACAATTTCCTATTTTATTTTACTCACAAATTAATTTCTATAAAATTCGTAATATTTCAAATTACAAGCTTATCATAATTTTCAATGCACGATGACATTAACTTATTAGCAGAAGCGTATCAAACAATACATCGTAATCGAAGTTGCCACCACAAAGCCAATATTGTGGAAGCGTGCGGTTTTTTGCACAGAGTAGCTACATACAGAGAGTATCATACAGAGGTGGACGCCCGGCGCTTTATTTTGAATATTCCGCTAAAGTTCGAACCCGGTCCGTCTAGACTGCTCTTAATGTAATCAATGTTATCTACAATTTATAGGTGTCTATTAAAATATTGCAATATTTGTAAGCAGTCAGGTATTTACATTATTTATAAACTGTCATCATCACCAGCTCACTATACGTCCCCACCGAGGGGCTCGGAGCCTACCTTAGGGTATAATAAGTCACACCATATTAGTATGGTGTGACTTATAAACTGTATTATTAGTTAAAAGAAAATGCCCAAGACGCCATCTTCGCGGAATGAAATAAAAAATATAGTATGTATCTATGTGGCAATTTTAAGCGCTATCCATTGAGTAGTTTTAGAGAAACATTAACAAGCATCCATCCATCCAAATTTTTACATTTATAATATCACTATGATTAACTAAAAACTTGATGTCGTGTACTGTTTATAACTTTTTTATATACAATAAGATGGTAACGAACAAGCGGCCAGCTAACTCGGCCAAAATGACGAAGCGACCGTCGCCTATAGACTTCCGCAATTGCAGATGCGTTGTCTATTCTAAATCGACGGAGGAGACGCACATAAAGAGGATATTTCCCCTTCCTATGCGTCTCTTCCACCTTCAAATCCACTTTACCATCCAATCCTTTCTTTATAAGAGTATGGAACGGGAAAGGGACTAAAACTGGGAGTCCGGTACCATAAAATATTGAAGCAAAAATTTTAAAGTAAATAATTAATCTAAATTGTAAGTTTTAGATGTGATTACTGTAAGACATCAGCTGCGGGTTCACACCGTGTGCCGGCTGGCAAGGCCGCGCTTCTTTATTTACGAGCTAACTTTATTCTCCAAATTACAAGATACCTCATTTCATTTATTTTTTGTAAGACAACTTAGATAACAAGAGAATAAACAAAATTACCTTTACAACAACTTACCGGTGAGTATTGCTTATGACAAAGACACTAGCCTATCTACCTATACTTATTTTTATTAAAAAAAACTAGCTTTCGCCCGCGACTCTGTCCGCATGGTATTAAAAAAACAAAAGTAAGTATGTGTTCTTCCAGGACTTCTTCTTCTATCCTCTACATATGTAACAAATTTCATAGAAATCCGTTCAGCCGTTTAGGCTACAAACTCTAACAAACATCCATCCATCTATCTAAACTTTCGCTTTTATAATATTAGTATGATTTTATGGGGTATAAGAATTGTTAAGTAAATTTCGTACATCAAGATGTTAAACTAATTTAAAAAAAATGTAAATTAAACCAACATTTTCATTATTTTTTTTTGCACGCTTATAGTAATTTAGTACTATTATAGTAACATTACGTTAGCTAAATGACTTGTCAATAACAAAAAAAAAACACCCACATAATTTTCGTTTTAATTCAACATCAGGTAAGAAAGTGGTCAAGCATGATAAAAAAACTGATATGAAAAAAATTGTGCAGCGTTATCGGGTTACCATGGTAATAAAGCCACGTGTCTGCGCACGCGCAGCGCCAGGTGGGACCACAACCATCTGCTCGACAGACTACAGAGCCCGTTGTTCATGCAAATAAAAAAATATATACGTTTATAGTACGATACAAAGTTTATAGATGCTTGCAGTTTAGTCCAACTAATTGTATATTGGGCATGATTGCGGAAGTAAGATAAGTGCGACACAAAACTGGGCAATGTTGCGGAGTTAGGGAGAGGCCTATGTGATGTTAATAAAATTAATACTGCCCACTTACTGTAGCAGCTGAAATTGGACGAGTCAAAACACCGAAAAATAATAATCGGGTAAAACCTCACATGTCCAAATAAATTCATCTGTTTAAGTTACAGGAAAAATATTACTCTCTTGTCATTTGGATAAGAGTTAATCGAATCAACGATACGTAATAAATGACACATATGATATAAAAGACGATTATAAAACCCGAGCTACGTTAAAGTTTGAATCGTGTAATACCTTTCATATCACATGGTATTCGATCATTGCTGACTTAATTAAGCGCGGACGCCACCGCATTTTCTAATCTATGATTTATTCAACAATATAATTTTAATCTGAGATTGATGATTATTAAAGTTATAAATGGTTTTAAAATAATAAAATGAACTTTTAATGTTATTATTTCCATTACTGTGCAGTGTTTTTGTATTTTTTATATCAATATTCACTACTTACAAGTGTAGTTTTAAAAACATAAATCATAATCATAAAAATATTGTTACAAATTGTATGTTTACCATAATGTAGAGCTTTAAAATTGTCATTAATTGTAAATAACATTTTCTCAAGTAACCAAAAAAGGTTCGATCGTGTGCGGTCTTGTGGTTAAGTATGGCAAAAAAATCACGCAATGTGCCGTAACCGCAAGCTGTTTGCAGATGCAATCTGTCGCTTAAAGCCTTATAAGTTAACATGCTAATTTCTACCTTAATGCTATTTAATTAAGAAGTATTTAGTGGAAAAGCTAAATAGTAGACATATGGTACACCAAATGTTACGTTATCACCATACTTTTATCGTTGTTCGTATGTCTATTAGTAGGTAGGATAGTACATACTGAACTATCATATATACAGCGTAAATAATAACTCCAACCTAAATCAGTTAATCTTAAAAAAATATATGAAAGTATGTTTAACTTGAGAATTCAATGTAACTCCTAATAATAACATCTTAATGGCTGGTTTCCCAGCTACTTTTAATCATTCGTTAATGTTTTTGATTCGATAACTTTAAGAAATGCGTTTCCGAACGACGTAACTTGAGTTTTACTCCTTTGAAATTAAGGTCAACCAAAAACTTATAAATTACTAGCTGTTGCCCGCGACTTCGTCCGCGTTGTATTAGAAAACATACGAACTATATGAATAACAAAAACCTTGGGAACCGGACATTTCTCGGGGATGAACCTTATCTCATGTGTACTCCAGACCTTGTTTTACATCTGTGCCAATTTTCAATAAGATATGTTGAACCGTTGCAGAATGATCGAGTAAACATTAAAAAACTAAATTAACGAATCCCACGGGAACTGCAACTATTCCCGGATTAAAAAGTAACCTATGTGTTCTTCCAGACTATACTCCAAACCTGTGCCAAATTTCAACAAGATCCGTTCAGCCCTTTAGGCTACAAATTCTAACAAACATCCATTCATCCCTCTTAACTATCGCATTTATAATATTACTTAGATTAGATTAGATAAAGATAAAATAAACGGAAGCAAAACAGCATAAATCTTACAATTAAATCAAAGTTCATAGATCATAGCGGAACGTATCAGTAGTATTGTTGAAAGTGAACGAGAAAGTAATCCCACGACATTTGCGTGCGCTAACTTCTAACAAACTTTCTTGATACGTGGCTTGGCTCCGTGTAACTCGGTGCACCGAACACATTAAATAACTATAAAGTAAGTCGACTAGTGCATAGGAACAACCATTGTATGCATCAACTGAGTCTTCTTCTTCTGGCCAATATATATTTCATTAATATGTTCTGTAAATTTAGTTTTTATTTGTGATTTTTCTTTAGTCAATAAATAGTGTTTTATTTCATTATTTATTATTATTTTGTACCATAATCAAAGACCTTTAAAGAAATATATAGACTGGACATGGTAAACAACATTTTTTCTCCTTCACTTCTTTGAAATGTTAGTTGTGAAATTTAGTACGCCACCTCATGTCCTCAGATTGATCTGTTAAAAAACATTTTACGTTATTATAATAAGACATCTTTTGGTATAAAATAAACTAAACAGTATCACAAAATAAAATATAAAAATATAAATATGATTTAGTAACCTATTAGCTGTATTAACTTCATATTATAAACGCAAACGTTTAAATTGATGGATGGATGTATGAAAGTTTGTTACATATCTTTAGAACGGCTTAACAAGTCTTGCTGAAATTTCACATACAGAACATGTCTGGAAGAACACATAGACTATTATTTTTTAATTGCGAGCGAACGTTGTCGCAGGCGCCATCTAGTATACTATACAGATTATCATGACAATACTCGGAAACATAAATAAAAGATGTGACTGTATGTCTAATACAAGATAATATTTAATACTGGAAAATACTCACAAATATACTTAAAGAAATCGGCAATTCCCATCATCCCTACATCTAATTTCCCTTTGCAGAAGTTTGATTCAATCCGATAACAAGTACATTGACATACAAAGAAAATTACTCTTACACAAAAATTGCAAATAGAATTTGTTTTTTACTTTCGCCAAAGTCGCACTGAAAAAGTTCAAGTTAAGAACTCAATTTACATCTCGGTCCCCCACGTACTTATCCGCTTTTTTTTACTTCTCGCGACGAAAATAAATCTCCAGTAATTGATTCAACTTCACTTTAATTTGTCTTCGTTAAAACTCAATTTCCTTTGTCTATTTGTAAGCAATAAATTCGGTTCTGGGACAAGACAAGAGCTCTGATAATTCTACGCTGAGACAATTTTTCTTGGTACTTGAACAAGTCAATTAAAATTCTAGACACTGAGATATTGATTGCTTTTTTCGCTTTGACCTAATACCAATAAAATACAACAAGCAGTTTTTTAACAGTGGTAGTGCCCGCTTTAACATCTTAGCACGAATGGGCCGGCTCGCCCGGTGTAATACCACGACCACACAGAAGACAGGCGTGAAATGGAAGCAATTCCGTGTTTCGTCTGAAGAGTGTGGTGCCGGAGGCCTAATTTAAGTCCCTTTCTCTTTACCACCCTTTTCTTTTAAGGAGAGGTTGGGAAGAGGAAGTGGATTTGACGGTGGAGGAGATGCATAGGAAGGGGAAATATCCTCTTTATGTGCGTCTCCTCCTCCGTCGTATAAGGGTAGGCAACGCATTTGCAAATGTCTATGGGCAGCGGTCGCTTCGCCATTTGGCGGTTTCAGGTGGCCGCTTGCTCGTTTGCCACCTTGTGTTATAAAAAAAAAAAAGCAGAGATTTCTAGAAAAACGCTTAGCGCGCTGTCGCCTTTGAGCAGTCTCTTATCGGTACGTTTTAAAAAGATGCAATAGTCATTCTAAAGCCCCGTTTCATTATAATTCTAGATTCAAGGAATGTAACAAATGACGTTCTACGTACGAAGCTGGGCTTTGAAAAATTGAACCCGATGCAAGAAAAAGAAATACATGCATACCAAAGAGATTCAAAAAATATATGCAGGATTCTTAGTTGACACTTCACTTGAATTTTTACATAATCTAAATAGCGCTACCTGGTGGATACACTGAGAAGCGTCTCGGCATGTCAAATAAGATACCGTACAGAGAAATTACCGGTGTAAAATGTTGTTCCCTTTGTCTAGTCCATATATTTCTTAAATTATCTTTGATACAAACTCACAATATCACACACAAAAAAGATAATAAATAATTAAATAATTAAAATAATTAAAATAATACATCCCCCGGATCTGACAATATAACTTCTGGTTTTCTCAAGAGATATTCCCAATTCCTATGTGAACCCATTGCACATCTAATCAACATC
>NW_013527026.1:2289403-2313942 GCF_000836215.1 Papilio polytes
TCACACCAACACACATGACAGACGGGTAAGAAGTGATTCATTGTCTTTAACTTCAGTTTACTATTATTAATTAACAGTAGGTTTATTTTTTCTTTAATTTTGTATGGTTTCATGCGATACTTAAGTTTTTTTTTATTTTATTTTTTGTTGTTAAATGGTAACTGAAAGGGAAGGCATTGGCTCCTTAAACACAGGAATCCCTAGTTAAGGAGCCAAAGCAATATTGATCCTTCAATCAATGATTGACAATAAAGAATCTTTATTATTATTATTATAATTAACTTAAGAAGTTGGTTAAGGAAAAACAGTTAATATCATTAAATACTAAATACATAGGTATTCTTACAAAATTAAACGGGATAAAATCTGTTCCAATCTTTGTATTAAACATTTAGATTAAGTAAAGTTTAAATCTAGATCTAGACTGTTAAGTTAAATACAAGAATCTTTCCTTTATCGCCGAAAACTTTGGTAATTCAGGACAGCTATGGAAGACTCATTAATGTTCTGTTAGTGTTGCCGATTTTATAACAATGGATTTAACTTGGGAAAGACAAAGACGAGGAATGAAATAAGAATTATCTTACAAAGTATCTTACTATATTCTAAAGTAAAAAATGTATTTAAAAGCATATTTAAATCATTAACGTTTTTAACGCAATATTAATTTATAAATTGCCTTTGAGTTGGCTCGTCGGGAATAAAAGTACTGTAGTTCACGACGTGCCAACTTAAAAGCTGGTCCTCGTCAATACGTCTGTTCCAATGTGACCGTCTATTGCTTTACTGGCTTAACTTATAAAGAATAAGGTACCATTCGTATCGTACTCTTCTATCTATAGACATTCTGATATTAATAAGTGAATTTTATTGTTTTTTATCAAGAACATAATTGTCCTCGTCTACACCAGTACGACGATGTTCAAAGTATGGGTAATTAGATTTTCTTGTATTATCTAATTAAAACAGTATCAGGAAGTTGTAACCTTAAGATTTCTTCTTAGCTTTAACTAGGGACGTGTCGACTGAATATTCAAAGAGGCCGCGGTAACACCGTAATATAATCCGTGACGGAAATTTTGCTCCGCAACCAAATTATTACACGTAAACTAATTAAGAAGAACAAGACGCGAACTGATTTTTTAAATAAGTCATCTGAATAGTATACAAAATTATGAGCTTCATGTTTTTAGTACAAAAAATAATTCCAGTAAATAAATAATTATAATTAGGTTAATTAGAAATTTCAACTATATTCTAGTAAGAATTTTTGTTTAAAACTTCGTAAATATTCTTATCTAGTTGGAAACAAAATTAAATTCAAATGTAAATTATTATGCTAATATTATCAAATAAATGACTTGTTTTTACACAAAAGGATATTTTTCATCTACAAATTAAATATCCTTTACGAAATCTTTTCTTTCGTAATAATTATTTTAAAGTTAAAATGCATTTATTTCGTCATAACATCTTCTTGAATACAGCTATAAAACATTTATCTACGTACATCCACGTGAAATTGAAATCCGTACGAACCCATTGATGTGTAAAATTATATTCCACAGTGACACGCCGGCTTGCCTGCAAAGTCCGCTGACATCGCTGAAGAAATAAAGACCGATTCATATTCTTGAAGAATTACTATGCCAATAAAACCTATTATGAAATATGTTATGTTATGTATAGTTATGAGTGTGGAAGGGTACACCAGTAGAGGTAGACCTAGAGATGGATAGATTGCGTGAAAGGTGACATGATCAAAAAGGGAGTGATGACTGAGATGACGTATGATAGAGTTATGTGGAGGACAAAAACCTGTTGCGTCGACCCTATAGGAGTATGATAAGGAAGATGATGATGAAAACCTATTCTAAAATACCTTACAAAAATGTATGCTAAAAAACAATAAACATCAAACCATATATGTGTCATCACCAACTTGCCCTTATCTCTACGGAGGGTCGGTACAGTATGTGCCGTTCTTCCATACATCTCTATCAGCCGTCACATGAACCCACTCCCTTAAGCATGTCCTATTTCACATAATACATCCACACTATCTCCGGTCTTCCTCTACCTTTGTAGCCATCCATATTCCATCTTAAGACTTTCTGGTTTCATCCTCTCGTTGCATATCATGTCCATAATACGCTAACGTTTTCTTCTTAATTTCTCAACTACTGACGTTACTTTCAAACTTCCTCTAATAAACACATTCTTAACTTAACTTAATATAGCATCGTATCGTATACGTATCGTAAAATCATGTACAAATTTATAAAACTACCTTTCCGTCAAAGTAAATAGTTCTCCAATACGCCACTCTAAACTCATCTATTTTATCTCAGTAAAACCATATAACTATTCTTACAAACATTTTTCATCCCAGTATCAATTGTACAAAGGAAATTGAAAAATAAAAATGAAATTTCAAACATAATATTCATCCATCCGAGCTGGAATACGATACCAACTATTGAGTCGGAAAATCACTATCTCTTTGGTGCGAAGCTATTCTGTCGTGCATACACACTCGCTACACTTATTGTAACGAAAGACAGAATTGCTTTCTTTCATATACGTGTCACACTATTGTCAACTTTTATCGTGAGAATGAAATTTTTCTAACATTAATATGGCCTCTATAATAATATGACAATAAAATATTTCACTGGTGTATGAGCAATCTCCACTGAGCGGCTATTAAAGTAACCATTTAATTAAAAACGTATTAATCGACTTATCGTGTACTATTCGAGACAAAAATCTAACTCCACGAGGAAGGAGTTAACAAATTAAGAAAAAGATATGAATCAACTTTTTAACTAAGCCTCATGTCAATTTGTTTACCTAATATTTGTTTTAAAATTACTGGTTAAAACTTAACAAAACCCAATAAACATGAAAATTGTAAATTACATTAAAATATTACAATTTACGCAAATGAACATGAAAAGTGTGCTCTGTTTGTGTGCGGCCATGTAGAAAATTAAAAACTAAACAAACAGACATTATGATGTACGCTACAGGATGTTCGAAATGTTAAAATTTGCCAAACAAAACAAAAATCCGGTTTAAAGATTTTATACTGGAGTTAATTAGCTATTTTAATTTCTATATTTATGATTGAGTGAGAGATTGAATGAAAACTAATTTGAAAAGGATATCATTACTGTAAATTATCTATGAATCTTTATTTAGACTCTTCTTTAAAATCATCTTTATTGTCTGCTTTCTAAATGTTTTTACTCCCCCTTATGCATATGCAAGCACTTACTCATTTACCCGTTTTCCTATAAAAACTAGCCGATATTCTGGCAAAGCGCCAAGTAATTTAATTATAGTTATGGGATTTTTTTGCGCTTTACCCTAACTAGAGGTGTTTTCTTTCTTTTTTAGACGCCACTTTGCTTTAGGGGGAGTAATATGTTGGCGGACTTTTAGGTTATAATGCGCATGAATATCTATTTAACAAAGTGTTTGTAAATTATTTCATAGAATACATAGACGGAAGTGCGTTTTGTTATCGTTAAAATGGTGTTGGAGTTAAAACCAGTTGTAATCGATAAAAACAATTATAATCCACCTTTTAACGTTTGTATCGATACGGTTTATATGGTCCTTCGAGTCGGATGTATAATTCAAAACAGGATCAATACTTCTTGATAAATTGACGTTTAGAAGTAACAAGAAACAAACATTGTTTCCTCCTCAGAACCACAGTAAACCAATTTCCAGTAGTGCAACAAACTATAAAAATGTTAAATTGCTAAATAATCGAAACAGATTTACCTCAATTTTAAAACTGCACAGAAAACATAACTCAAACTGTTCGATACGTTATTTTTGAGGTGAACAATGAAAGTGTTTCCAGTACAGGCAGTGGTGAGTTAGCGAAGCCGGTATTGAAGTGGAAACCGATTTTGAAATATGCGAACTTCATTCGTCGATATTTACCGCTCTCGGCGCCACGGTCACGATTTATTGTCCGTCGTCGTTCGCTTTATAACAATCATTCTGATAAATTTCTCACCTGATATGAATCTAAATCAAAGACTGCTGCAGCTGTAGCAAAGTGCATTTGTTTAATACTGATTTTCACCCGGCTCCGTTCACGTGCGATAAAAAAAGAGTAAGTAGACTATATAACCTTTTAAACTATGCTTTTCATCTATGCCTAATTTCTTCGGAATACGTCTAGCAGTTTTAGGGCAAACTCAAACAAACATCCATCCACGCAACCATCCTAACTTTCGCATGTATATTACTAAAAAAGAACATGTTTATTTATAGAAAAATAAGTTAGTTATTACAACTAATCCTAACCTAGATGCAGAAACTACGAATTCCCATTTGGCATTGTACTGACAAAACTCTCTCGCCTCTTTGTCGTTCAGGTAAAAATAACACAATGACAACATTTTTATACTTGGCTTCTTAATAAAGGAAGAAAAATAATAAAATAGGTGATTATTCTGAAGTTATTTTACGCTATAAATAATAGAATTGCGCATGATTAAACGTTGGCAGTAAATAAACCAGCAATGGCCAGTGTATTCCGCATGCAAATTGACAATCGCATTGCTAATCTCACTTTGAATTTTAATTGAAATATCTATACAACTTTGGCCTTCCAGCACTAAGTATAATAGTCAAAATAAAGTCTTAAATAAAATATTACAAGTTGATATGAATGTACAGTCTAAAAGATATTTCCTATTTATTTGGTTGAAATGTTATTTGACGCATACAATGCAATATGTGTACAACAATTACAAGTATTATTGTAATAGTTTGCTGTGTCTTATTCTAAGTGGGAAGCGAAATAAATTCTTTGACTACGCAATTTTTGCCTACAATTCCAAGAGTATAAGGGTCGCGCTTTGGGTCTGTCATTATTGCACGGAGTGTACAAGCGTTGTCAAAAAAGGCATAAATTGTACCATTGTTCGGAATCGTACACGAGTTACAATGTTTTTTGGTTGGTGTTCGGGCTTGTATTGTTTTGTGGCTGACTTTACAAAAGCAACGGTTAATATTGCCAAAGGAACTGTGTAAACACGCGTCATATGTCGCGAGTCCTAGAGAACGTAATATACGTGGATGAAAACTGGTAGCCAAGCACGAAAATTTGCGAAAAAGTATTAGCAACGTCATCGACATAAACTTTATAAAAGGTACCAACATGTACTAAAATGTTACGAATGAATTCCCGAAAAATAACATATTAGTCGTCTGTAATTCGACAAGCGCATTTTATTTTAACGGTTTTAACATTTTTTAAACGTGATATTGAAGAATAAAGATACAATACAATATAACTGAGTGTTTTTATGCATTTAAAGGCAACGAACGTAATATTAACTTAAGATGTCTACTTTTCAGCGGTTAAATGTCAACTCCGAACACAATTTAGATATATTGAGACCAAATCTAGGTCATGTATTTTGTAACATCGAACATGTAACCTCTAACTTGATCGACGTTTTATATTAAATTTCTAACCACGGAATGATAGTAGTGAAATGTTATTTTCCGACCTATCGAAACTTGTAAAAAAAGTCATTGATTTCTTCGAAGCCAGACAAGAACAAGAATTTAATTAAATTTAAAAAAAATATATGTGTTGTACATACTGACCAGTGTTCGGCCAAAATAGATGACTTATGGCCAGTTTCCCATCTACGTGTCACCATTAGTTTGTGTTTTTCGTTCGATAAATTCATAAAATTTGTTTCCGAACTACGAACTTGACTTTTACTCCGTTGAAACATAGGGCAACCTTATAAACCGATAGGTAATTACAAAATAAGTGGAAACTAAGAATAGAAATATGGAAAATAAGAACTCAGAAACCCAGAATAAACACATAGTAAACTAAATTAGGGTATACTTGAACGCTTCTGCGTCTGTATTTGAGCTGAGGAAAATTTTAAAATTGATAAAAAAACAGAAACATTAAAATATAACTGAGATCTTTCTAGTATGTGAAAATTGCAAGAGTCATAAAATTGTTTTTTAAAGAGTCACAAAGTAAAAACATTATTTCCCCGCCGGCGAAGTCAACGTCGAAAACTTTGTTATATCTTGCATTCACAAATGATGAAAAATGTCTCGCCAAAAGCCTTTTCTTTCTACTAAAGCGGTATCCAAATAAAGATTTATTATAATGGAACATTTAAAGGCACATATGTATGTTCTGAGACATCCCAATTTAGATGTGACGGCTAAACTTTTACTGTATTAACCTAAAAAATGGACATTGTTTATATTATGGAGAAAATAGTTAGTCGTATATGTCCCACCATAAATGTTTCACCACACTACTTGCAGTATATGTAATTGTTTAATGTTTGAGATCGCATTTCATAATGAATTGTCAAAAATCCGAGCTGGACGCAGTCACGGTATAAAAGAGTCAACGCAACTTTAACCTAAAATGTATTTGACACGCTAAGTTTTTATAATCAAGCCCTCATGTGTCGATTTATACGGAAATAGAGTAAAAAAAAGTGTAACAATATCTTCAAGAATATCATAATTTCACATTATTAATCGACTTATATTTCGTCTTCACTAACTTTACACAAACTTAAGTGATGTTCGTCTAATTTAGAAAACATTTTTGTCTTCGAAATACATTTATTACTAAGTTTTAGTACAAAGGCGACGTATAAAAAATGGCCTTTCAAATTATGTTTCGAGGCAGACAAATTTTTAATTGCTTTAGAATTCTGTTAGGGACTAAAAAGCAGTTAATTACAGCATTTAAAATGGAATTAGTGTTAACAAGAGTGACAATAGTAGACAAAAACTGGTTGGAAGATTTTATTTTAAACTGAATTTTCATTTAAGCTCAGACGAATAAAAATTAAATGAATTATAAAATATGCAGAACATGACAAAAGTTTTCCCACTAGCAGTACTTTTAGGAACAATCTTAGGTGCTTTGTAATTTACGGAAAATTACTGTAACTTAAAAAAAAATATTAACAACATTGACAGTTGCTGCAACCATAGACCGATAAACTTTTTTGACCCACAGTTCAATGGCGCCCTCTGTCGTGTTGATGTCAAAAAAAAGTGTCAAAAGGTCAATGCTCCAAAGATATTTTCTGTTCTAAATATAGGTTAACATATTTTCTTGTCTCATACAGGGTAATGTTTGTCGAACTATACTGTGGTTAGGGTTAAAATTTAACGTAGCCAGCGTACGGTCTTTGTTTTATCAATCGTAGGGGCTTTCCTCCTCACTCGTAACGATCATCTACTACTGAAGTCTTATCATGATTATTTGTGAGAACGATTTTGTAACGTCATCGACAGAGTTTGTATTATTTGTGCATACGAATTCATATCATTCGAATTTTGTCAATGACGTTACGAATAATGTCTCGCAACTGCCAAGGAAATGTTCCCGATAGACCCTCTCCACGTCACTTACATAGAGATGTTTAAAGTTTAAAAGTTTAAAGTAAGTTCCGTATAATTAAAGTGCAATTAATGGATGAAATGAATGAATGAATGATCGAGACAATACCTATCCGGTAATTTCATGGCTACTGTTTTTTTTTTTGTATTATATCTCAAGGAAAATATATTTATGACATTGTTATATTTATAGTCAGATTTTGTAAAAGGTAACTGTATTTCAAATGTTTCAGTGAATAATTTTTAACTAATGTAGAGCTGATTTGTTTTATGACGTATAAAAATACAATATGAATAATGAACAACGTTGCGATATTGTTAAGCTGTAGAGGTTGAAAGGAAAATTCTTACAATGTTGGCTTCTTGACTTCCTAGTCACGCAAAACGTAGGAGCATATTGAATTTTCTTCTGATTTCAAGATATACTCTATTTATAAGAAACTCGGTAGAGCATTTTTTTTTAACTATCCCGGTATTAACCTTTTATTATTAAAGCTTTTTTACTGCAACTGTACTTATCATATTTCTTAAACGTAAAACAGTGAATGTGTATCAAAGGGAATATTAGAAGTGCTATGTTACAGAAGAACAGATTTATTGGTGAAAATGTGATTGGTTGATTCAAGTAAATTTATATGTAGTTAACATTATAAATCCAACGCAACACATGGTCTAGTCTAGTTTGTGAACTGCGGAATGAAGAGAAATCGCTTGGCTTACGATGTTCCGGCCAAAGGAGCGGAATATTTAAATTGAGATTTATTACGCAAGATCAAGACTTTTACAAGAACACTTTATACTACAACCAATGACATGACACCTATTTTGAAAAAAAAAATAAAACCAAACAAGATAATCTTTATTCTCAATGAGTTTAAAATAATGTAATGTTTTTTTTTATCTTACTTATTGTTTTTGTAATATTACGATGGTCGTCGTCTTATCACAAATTGTTTTACAGACAATAAAATCTTTGCGATATTAGGCTTGTTTGATTTATCCCGAAGTGTTTGAAAACCGCTAGATAGAAATATATCATAAGGATAAGCTACAAAGAGATCTCACTCCGGAATCATCTCGATAGTTTCTTAGAGAAATGCATCCGAGGTTACGTAACGTTCCCGTCAGTCAGCTCACGTTTTTGTTTTAATTTGTTCTCGCACCGCAGTAAGTGCTACACTAAATGAGATGTTACCCATTTACTTTAGCAATATTTGAAAATTATCTTTAGTTACAAGTGTTAACGTTTTTAAAAAAAAATTATAACTCATAAACCAAAAAAAAAGAAAATGTCTAGGACTTAATAAAGTATTGTTGAAACAGATTTATTTTACTGCGTGAGCATCTAAGTGTGGTACTTAGTGGCATACTAAGCAAGATTTTTTCTAAATTCATCTCTTAAAGGTATTAAAATAAATCGTTTGGTCGTTTGCTTATAAGAGTATAGTTAGTACATTTATCATTTGTATTTGTTTTGAATTCAAAGAATCCTAGAGCATGGCTGGCGTTAGGGTAGAGTGCAGTTGAGCGACCGCCCAGGGCACTGGAGAGCAAGGGGCGCGGGCGCCAGTCAGTGAATTACACGTTTTTACATAAGACTTCTCCATACAAATCTAGACCGGGGAGTGCCCTTGTCTAGATTTGTATGGATATACTAGTGAGTAACACTGTCCTTGAGGAGAAATGTCCTTGATAAGAACATTATTCATAGTACGATGGGGTCTATAAGGACGGTCGACGTTTCTCTTATTACTCAATGTCGAAGTGACGCGGAACTAATCAGTAGAATAGTTACAGAGTATTATTTGTATTTGTATTATTTACAGAGATTTGTTCCCTCTGTAGTTCAATTAATTCATACAATTACAAAAAGATAGCTGTGACATGTTCAATTTATTTTTTACAAACTGAAAAACCAACATTCAAGCGGAAATTCGATTACATTTTTGTTTTATTGTAGAACGAAAATATTACCATTTAATAAATATTACTATTTAACCCATTACTTATTCAGAAAATAATAAAATTGATGTGGCACTAATTAAAGATTTTTTTGTATCACCAATCTACAACTAATGCCGTCAAGTGAAAATCTAGCGGCAAGCATTCAGGCTGTCGGTACGCAGTGTTCAAGGAACCAAAGAGCTATCCGCTCGATGCGATGTCACAATCTAGCAGATATTTTTGATCGTATCTTTTTATATTTATGGTAGTTAAGTCAATTTCCCGTACGATACCCGCACGAAATGAGGTCTTGTAAGAATTCATCTTCCGCATTGCATATTTACGCGACGTGAAATTCACCGTAAAATCCTGTGGCTTTATAAGCGTCAAGCGCTGACGAGAGATTATTTGCAAATACTTATGAATGAAGAATAATGTTTCGGCTTAAATTCATCCGCTTACCTTACACGAAATTATGGCCATTTATTATACGTTATAACAAGAGGGACACTTATGTCTTAAATAGCATCTAAGTTTACTTTTTATCTATGAATGGGGTAAATACACGCCACAGTTTACACTTATTCGAGGACCTGGAAACTATGTTTTTATATTAGAAGTGGGACAAACGAGCATAGGAAGCGACGACAAAGACTAAAAGAACTACAGATGCTCTCCCTTACACTAATTTGAATGTTACTTAAGTATTTTTTAAAGATCAATTAATATATTGTGATCAGAGATGCACACCAACATTTAGAATACAGTGGTCTCTTTTGATGGTTGAATGTAAACTCGTCGTTTTCTTGTTGCTCGGTACAGAGCTGGATTGACAAGGCCTTGTAACACATTTAATATTAAGACGTCGACTAATTTTCTTCTCAAAGCCTGCTTTACCGAAATATCTTCGGATTATCCTGAACCGTGTCGGTTAAGGATTAATACACGTCCGCGCCGACGTCTCTTGTAATTTATGTAAAATAAAATTTTCCGCGCAAACAGGCATTATGAGAAAACTTATTAAAATCCGAACGAGCGCTGTCTTTTTAAATTAACCACGTTTAGGCTGCGCCAGACGTCTCAGACGATGTTTTACATCTTTTTGTGTCCTAAAATTATTAATCTAGAATGTTAAATCTCGGTTGTTCGTTAAACTTTATACAACGTTAAGTTAATTAGTAGTTTTATACCTAAACTTTTTAGGCACGTACAATTTTGTCACTAATGATTTATCGCTAAGATTAAACATAAATAAATTTGTATTTAAATGTATACTAGTATACATATTTCGATAGTAACCTTGCCGGGTCTATGAATTATTAATACAACGTATGCATTACGTTCTCCTTGTGTGAAAGTGTCATCCGAATAGAGATTTATTTGACTATGGAGCCTTAGCCCTGTCGGAACGTTTCTTCAGCTCGCCTCACGCTCACGCAATACATAAATAATGGACATTAAATTTATTGCTCCAGCTTCAATAGATGGTAAAACACAATGAAATGGTTGTAATTTAAAAAATCATTAAACAATTACAGTGTATATTATAACTATGGGGAAAAAACGAAACGACACCTCATTGGTTAACATCGATTAAGCCGTTTACGTTCAAAAATTCGCTTCAGTTTCAATATACCTACATACAAAATCAAACTATACTGAGTCGGGTAAAAACAACTAGTGCTGAGTTTCTGAACTTTCCATTTATTTCATCGTTACCTAGTGATTTATTAGTGATAGATTAACCTAAGTTTCTCTACTGTAAATCACGTATCGAACCAAAAACATTAACGAATGGTTAAATCTCGCTGGGAAACCGAACATAAATAATTTAAACTGGACATATATGAATTAATTCAATATTTTTTAAAGACATTAGACTTTTTTCATATTCCGTTATTCATGAAGAATCTTTTATAATCCTAACCTAAAACTTGAGATACATGGACTGGACTACACATACGACGTACAAACGCTAGCAATAGATAAGACGTATTGTTCAGTGGAAACATTAGAAACTCAACGCATTTCACAGCAGTATTGTTTGTTAACTTTACGTGGACAATTCTTATCTTACTAGTATAATATTACAAACATAAAATATGATATAATATGAACTAAATATAATAAAATTCGCCCCCTAGATCATCGACTGACGCCATTATTCCTAACTTATAATTTAAATCTGGAATCGTGTTCAAATTTTTTTAACCATTTGTCATTAGATATACATTTTCAGCACATTATCGGTCTTTAAAACAAAAAAAGGGGCAGTTATTTTATGTGAAAGAATAAAATTACCTCAAAATAATTTAACTTTTAATAAACAACAAATTGTTTAAGAAATAACAACTTTTTGTTTGTTTCTTCAACAATAAATAATCTTTGTTACCAACTGTTGGGAAAAGTTATACAGAGCAAAGGTAATTATAACGAATTCCTGTTGTTGTTTTGTTTACTGATAATAATTTTAGAATTTCAAACTTCATTTACGCGAACAATAATAAAGTATGCAATAAAATAAAGAGGCCATCAATATAATGCTACTTAGGTCCAAAATCTACAGCATAAAATCGAAGCTTAGCTTAGGGTTTAAAACATAAGCTTTCTAAAAATCGAAAAGAAAATTTATTCAAGAAACGTACCTTCGAGACGTCAGCTAAAAATTCATCGTTTAGGTTTGGAAATAGAGATGATATTATGCATGCTCACACGAACCGAAAAAAATACTAAAGCACCCAAATGCCCTCTAGAGGCGAAAAGAAACATCACTTACGTTTAGCCTTCGGAACATGCATAAAATGATAAATAGAAAACTTACATTAAACTTATAAAATCCCAGGTTAACATAAGTAATAAATAACCTGTTTTTATCCAGTAGTTTAAAAAAAAATTGTGGCCAGATTTAATTTTTAAAGTGTGTTATCTTGCAAAAAAAGTCATAGACTATGTAGGCACTCAAAGATTAAATTCGCAAGTCATTTTAATTTTAAATAAATTACTTAATGATACAGTACAGGCGAAGAGAAAACGTCTAACTTTTAAAGTATATTGATTTTAACCTAACATAAAACACGCAATATTACATGAATATTGTTTGTCATTTCGTACGGTGCCCAGGTGTGAAAACAAACCCTCTAATAAGGGTATCCCTTTAAGTAAACTGTTACCATTATCTGCCAGTTATTTGTAAACGTTATAGCGCAGTTACATTTTTTTATTCTTTTAGTCTTTGACGATATTTATTGCCAGTGATTACTAAGTTGTACAACAAAAAAAGTGAAAATTCGACAGCAAGTCCCTTTTTGAGTAGTTATTACGAAAATGCTATTAAAGTAAATCTATAGATATCTTAAATCCAACATATCTAATAAATCTGTTAACCGACTTCCAAAAGGTTATTTTGTCTGCATTTTTAAAGTTTGATACTTTGTTAATTACTGATTGTTAAATAACATGTTTAACTTATAAAAAAAGAAGTTTACGTCAGTAGTAAAGGAATGTAGATTATTCGCAAAACACACACAAATGAAGAATAATGTGTCGACTTAAACTTTTCCGCCGCGGACTCGAAATATTGCTGTGTACAGATTTATTATTCAGAAGGCTAAAAGCTGCTTTATTACGTTCTACGTCGTTAAAATATACATACAGTTACATAAAAAATATACATATATACATATATTTATAGTCTACATCATCCTGAACGAATTCAATTTACTTTCTGTCTATATCGTAGGTTGGTTTTTATTAGTTATAATTGCTACATTATTAAAAAGAATACTAACAAGAAGCAGCGCGCGGAGAAAGTTAAAGGAATAAAATAAAACATAAAATGAAAGTTGATATAAAAAAAAGAAAATATTATATACACTGCCTAGAAACATCAGATTTTTACAAAAAAGAAATAAATATAAAACTTATATTCTAATTTTAAAAATCTTTTAAAAAGTAAAAGTATGTCTAAAAGAAGGTTAATTACATCGCCAACAATTATAGATTCTTGATTGATTTATGGAGTCAAGATATTCCTCGCGTTCGAAGTATTGTAATCGAAGTTGCCGTTATTCTTTCACAATGTTCTTTCTGATTTATTAATTCTAAAAGAGCCTGTTAAAATTGATATTCAGTCATGAGATGTACATTTATAATAAAAAATCTCAAATTAACGCTTACTTTAGTTATCTCGTTATTTTAATGTGTAACCGCGTTTTCTCGTAGCGATAATTCTCAGAACAAATAGATCTGTTTGCACATTGTCAGCCACCTCTTGCAATTAAGCGAACTCATTGCTTCCTTTCCTTTCAACTATTGGTTTTTCCATTTTATGTTTTAAGAAAGTTTTTAATGGCAACGGTTTTTCATGTTCTACGAATTTTTAATAAATGTTTTCAATGTAAGATATTTTTTTTAATTAGACTTACATATTTATAAAAGTTAATTATGAAGATAATTATGTTATAATAGATAACAAATTATTACTAAAAGCAGTAAATGAAAAATATTATTCGTTTGCTGAAGATTTTTTCACATGCTGTCCTCTAATTTTTTTTTTTATTAGTGAGTAAACATCTAAAAAACGTAGCAAAGTTGTAGTCAGCCAGTTATCGACATAAATAAAGAAAAATATCTCTGAATAAAATATTCTCGTCGCAATCTCAGCGCAGCAAAAAGGATTTATTTAAACGCGATGACAAAAGACATTCGTCTAAATCGCATCGCGCGGATAATGTTTAATAGTGTTAAAAAGTGCCAGTTACTTTGTATAGAGATTTTCACGATTTAAAGTTGCTTTTGCTGCAAAATAGCTTCCGATTTCACGCAAGACTTTATTCTTGACTTGTTATTTTTTTAACTCTACAGTCTGGTTTTTACACAGCAGCTAAAAATTCTGATGCAATTAATTCTTGAGGTAATGAATAAACTCATTTTAGTTTCTTACGGCAGGATTTTCATAGACTTTATATTACATGCTCAAACAGGGCTGCTACCACTCGGTTTGAATGACTACGGGTTAGATGTGAGCGAATCTAAAGGGCATGTACTTCGTCGTTTTGATTACCCTAATATTTTAAGATACAAAAACATAGTAGTAAAAGATTTACACGTATTTCCAGAGGTACGTGTGTCCTGTACTAGGTCAATGGAAACAAACGACGAAGCGGCAGAAGTTAATTTAATTAGCAATTTTCCGCTTGGCCCTACCTCAGCGGGTTTTCCGCAGATTAGACGGTGTGCGGAGGAAACCATGTAATACGACCTTTGATTTTAAATCTCAGAGCCCCGGTTTGACTATGTATTATTTTTAAATGTTAACCGCGAGCTTTTAATTATAAAATTAAGCGATTAAAACCCTAAATGTGTTAAAATTTAAGTTGATTTTACGTTTTTTACGTTATGTCAAAGCTAAATCAAATATTTTTAGGTTATAATTCATCTGCCGATATGATACAAAACATTTATACTTTTTTGTTTGTTATTTTCTTTTTATTTTAACTTTGAATCTTCTATATATTGTATTTTATATCTTATGTTTGTTTCTTAAAATAATAGGTAAATGATAATCAGCTGTTTGAAGAGCACTCGTTTGCGTCGAAGTCACGTGTCGCCGCAACTAATCTAATTAAAGAAAAGTGTGCGCGTCTGGTTTTTAATTAGTTCCAGTGCAATATCTCCTCGCCGGAGCGAATTGTTCAATAGATATTACTATGAGAATTTACACAAAGCCAAATCAAGATAATTAAAGCATTTTATTAAATTTCTAACTACTAAATATAAAAAATGTTGCTAATTGTGACTACTCTCTCGACCAATTTAAAACAAAGTTAAATAAAACCGGAAACACTTATTAATATTCATTAAAGCTACAATATTCTTAAGGGATTCCAAAAAAACTTAATTTTCTTGTTATTTTAAATTAATAGTAATCGAAAGAAAAGTTCGGAGGGTTATAATTATTTTTTTTTAAATATAGCATTTAATTTCATTCACCTTTACACTATTTTTAAGTCTAAAAAATATAACTCGTGTATTAATGCAGTTTTAATACAATATTACAAGAATAACAATTACAAAATAAAATGTACAGTTGCGACAAAGTGAGAAAACTGTAAAGGACTTACAAAGCTGCATTAGACGTTTAAAAGCGCAGATAGCGAAGAACACGAGAAAATAACATTTCGACTTAAACCTTGTTTTTATTGTCCGGTTTAGAAATCTAAAAGGATTAACTATATTGAAAATTTAATGAAAAAAACATGACACTCCCGTAACCTCGTAGCAAAGGTTACGTAATGTTGCAATTAAGTAATGAGCAATTTATTTTCAGACGTATATCGGATTAATGTTATCTTTCTACACAAACACAATCAATTACATGTTAACAGAATTTCTGAAAATAAATCTTCGAACTGATGTTGCGTCATTTTCTATGAGATTCTTTTTTTAAGTTAACACAATTCCACTCAATGCTGTTCAAATATGTTCTTTGCAATCGTATTTCGAAATGACAGACTTGTAACGAAGAATTTTTGTATGTTTTGAAACTTTTAATAAGTCCCCGTATAAAGGCGCTACGAGGAATTTAAGCTGGGAATAAAGTGCAATACGACACTTTATATGTCCAGATAAACTTTATTAGAAGCTCTAGAATTTAACGAGTATTAATAAAAAGTGTAGTCAATCGAAAACAAAATTATACTCGACCTTACTTCTTTGGCAGGTTAGTTTTTTAAAGTCAGTTGCTAAAGCACATTTGTTACCTTTGTCTAAACTCTAAACTTAAAAAGAATAGTTGAGTTTTTGTCAGCTGATATCGGGTCGAGCTATCAAGCCATCGTCTATGCTAATATTATAAAGAGGAAAAAGGTATGAGGATGTATTTTTGTACGTATTGAAATAACTCAAACACTACTGGGCTGATTTCAAAAATCCTTTCACCATTAAAACGCTACGTTATCAATGAGTAACATAGGTTTTTTTTATTATTTTTTAATTCCTCGCGGACGAACTCGCGAGCAACAGCTGATATAAAATAAAATCGCTGTAGTGTAACTGTACATGATCATACTGTTTCAACGACTAAACTATAGGCCGGTATAAGTCTGTAATCTACGGAGGCTGCATTAGGGGTTTTTTCCTTTTTAGTTTACGTCGTCTCTTCTCTTTTTTTAATTCAATTAAAAACATAATCCGATAATAACTAAACAATGTGTACTTGAAAACGAAATCCGTGACTTACTGACAGTCGACTTTGTTGAAAGGTAAATTTTAACACGACACTTCAATCGTGAAAAATGAAAAAGAACAAAGGTAAATACTTCTAAAAGATTGTAGAAGAGAAATTCGGACGCTTCGAGTGCTTTCCACTTATACATTAATGGCCTCGCTATCATGATTCTCTCAAACGAAAGGACCAAGGCATTGGAAGACGTTCGTGACTTAATTAAAAAAGGGAACAGGAATAAGTTCACTTTTCGATTCGATTGACTCAGTTATGTGTTCGAATGGAAATTGTTATTAGGTTTTTAATAAGGTACGAGGAAAAACTTTATACTAAGTCCAGAGGTAAGAAAACACAGTTATCATACCACACCGCCTTCTCGTTTAGAACGGAGTGTTTAGTTCAGATTTTCATAAAATAAGGTTATGATTTATTCTGACAATGCCTGTTGCATTTTTTAAAATAGTAACAGGCCTCTGTTAAAATTTAAAATGCTTCTATTATTTTATAGATTTTTATCTGATCTGCCTAAATAATACTCAATAAGTTAACATGGTATTTTCTACGTTAAAAGTTACTCTAAATAAGTTTTTGTTTTACATTTGAAGGTAAGCTGTTTGTTTGTGAGCCGTACATTGAACTGTTACGTTTGCACAATGCACATAATTACGCCGTCGAAGCTTGTTTACAATACAAACTGTTATTATCTAATACAACCTAACCTATATCTTAGTTAATGTTGGAAAACCGATACAGTATTATTTTCTAAAGTTAAATTTTAAACTAAAGATATAGGCACTGCTATAATTTGAACTTTTTATAACACTTGCATCTATGTGGCGATATATTATATTAGTTTTCAGAACAATTCATAGCGATTTTAAGATTACCTCTAGTATTAACATGTTTATTATCATATCCTACTTATATTTTACTAGCTGTGGCTCGCGACTTCGCCCACGTTTAATTAAAATATATAGCCTATGTCACTCACAGATAAATTACCTTTTTAACGGTGAAAGAAAAAATTGGCCCAGTAGTTTTTGAGTTATTTCAATACATACAAAAATACAAATCTTTCCTCTTAAACTTAGTATGGATATAGATTGACAAAAAAATATTTCAACCTAGAAATGAAGATGTATTATAGAAAATCTTCGCAGATAGATTCGCTACCTTCACAAGGCAACGCAAATTGGATGACGTTTTTGCGGAAACTAATGAAGTCACGGAGTGTTACCTGTTCCCGCTCCTATATAATCTTGATCATGATTGTATTAATTTAAGTGCGCTCTGGCAACACTAGCAGGAGCTCACTTGAGCACGGACATACTGACAATGGACTTTCTAATCAACACTGGAGTTTTGAGGATATCTTTGCAGTATGGGAAGTGATGTGTGACGTCATAAGTACTAATTAAAAAGTATTCATCCAAGGATGCTGTAGAGCAGGGGTGGCAAACTTTGTTAGCTCCAAGATCTATCGTTCACTGACCTGTGCGATCTAACTACATTCCTGAAATATTAAATAAAACAGTATAGTTTAGAATAGATTTATGTAGTGCCAGTGGTTGCTCGCGACTTCGCCCGCGTAAAATTACTGCGTGATATCTTAGCTTTACAATGGTGAAAGAATTTTTGAAATCGGCCCCGTAGTTTTTAGTTATTTCAATGCATACAGAAATACAAAAATACAAATCTTTCCTCTTTATAATATAAGTATAGATTTATGTAGTCTACGTATTTTTGCGTTACCAAAATCGACATTGCGATGGATTAGTTGGCCACCTCTGATATAAAGCTTGTAAGATGCAATTGTTTACGAAAAAAACACTCTTTTTATATAAATATGTCATCTGACAACCGATACATTAGGTGTACTAAGGTGCGGATATTATCCTAAATTGACAGTAGACAGGTTTGGTGTCTCAAAAACTAAAAAAAAAGAGGAATACTTGTATTTTATACTTTATCGCTTCTACGAACTTCAAAGCATGATTTTTGCAATAGTTCGAACGCCTATCGAAGTATTCAAAAATCGTGACACGCTAAAATGTATCTTACACTATCAATTTTAAAGTACATTTTCGTATATCAATAATATCGATCTTAAATCTGAAAGGAGTAATAAAAGGCAGACTCCGCTATAGTCTGTGCCCAAGTGCTCTCTACCGATCATTGGCCCACACTATGTTAGCACTTGACCCAATGAAAATTTATATTGTTAAAATTATGCTGCCTTTCTTTACAGAAGATATACCGATAGATTACTAATCTAGAACATCAACTTGACAGCTAAGTTACCATAACGCACAAATTATTTTCGGACATGATTTTTATTGTGAAAGGGAATAAAAAAGACTATTTAACTTTCGTTGTTTTTAATGAATCAGTTTGACAGAGTACGAAGTAAATTTAGATAACAATTCATACATTTTTCATTCAATTGCAGGGTAAAACGCTATACTATACCATTATTAACCATAGACTATATACTAACAGATTGTAGACATTGGTGTTGTCTTTGGTCTCTAAAAACACCAATCTGTTATTATATTAATCTATGACTTCCAACACACATTTACGAAATTATACATTTCTGGTTCTCAACCGAAATTTCTTTGCGTCCTTAGCGATAGCATCAATGTAGCGAAAACAAGCCAATAATTTCATTGCATCTCTAACATTGCTTACAGCCATCCATTTTAGAAATTGACTTATAGATCTTCTAATATAAATGCCAACATTCGTTTGAAGATGTTGCCAGAATGATTTTTATTTTTTAACTGTAATCTTCATATACATTAAAAATAATGTTTTCACAGTCAAGGACATTTATTTCCTACCCATTTCGTTTGCAAATCTACAATACAAAGACGATTTAACTATATAATTAGGTCGAAATCTTGCCATAGCAAATAAATAGATGCTCAAATATCTTCCAAGTCGTCGATTGTAAGTAGGTTGCAAATTATATTCTTTGACTGTATGTAAATTGTGAAAATAAATATTTCGAATTTCGTATTCAAAACCATTCTGGACAACTTCTTAACTCTACACATCTCCGTATAACAATGGTACAGAAAGCGTTCCCCTTCTTACAACTGAAGTTAACACAATTCAAGGGCTAAGAAGTTACACACGGCACGCATAAAATACTACATACCTATATGCTATATTGCAAACTCATACATGTTTAAGAAGATAAAAGGTAAAAAAGATTTCTTTATTATCAGACGTATGTTTTTCGTTTTTATTGGTTGAGCGTAAATTTTCACTGCGAAAACGAACAGATTAACTTAGAGAGATGGTTTTATAATGTTCCGACAGTGAAAACCTACGTTTTTTTAATTGCATTAGTGTTATTTTAAAAATATATCATTATATTAAGGCAGTGTCTATTGCTGTCAATTGTGCGAAATACCAAAGAGCACATAATTGTACTCTATGGTAATATATCTTTGGTGCAGTAAAAAACCTTCAAATTTGAATATAGAACACAAAACATTGCTAGATCGTTGTATTACGAAACACCGTAAGCTCAGTGTTGCAATTTAAAATTTACAAACTCTCAAGAATTATTAGGAAAAATAAAAAAGTATGAATAAAAAACGGTTATCAGTGTTTTATGAAATAACAATAAAAACCCGACATGAGAATTTCGTTGTATTAAAACCGCTGTTACATTTCTCTGAACTTTTTTTTTTAATTGCAACACTGAGAATGGCTGTCAAGGAATTCTTGAGTATTTAAGGTAAGAATACAAATATGAAACTTATTTTATAGCCAAAAGAGTTTAATATCCTGTAACTCTATCGTTATCTGATTTTATGTCGTACAAATTTTACAATTCAAAAATCTAGAGAGAAACATCATTAAAAAACATTAATACAGTATATAGGGCAGGAATTATATGTTCGAGATATTCTGATATATTTAAAAGTACAAAGTCTTAGGAAAATTTACTGTAAAATACATTCAGTAATATAGTGTTACAGAAAAATCGTAGAAATTCTACATTACATATCGTTTATGCCTAATTTCGTATAAATTGATATGGCAACAAATTCAGATAAGACATTGTGTGGGCTACTTCGTTGAAGCTACGCTACAAGATTTTAGTGACTTATTAAGAAAAAATGGTAACTTATTATGCATTAGATATAAAAGACAACATAACACAAAGAAGGCATGATATAACAATTTCTCAAAGAATAACGAATTAATCGGAAAAGAATACTGATTATTAATATTTCTTAAATGGCAACACTAATGTTTATGGTAATCTGTTAAAGAACAATTAAGTTATAATTGTTACTTATAAAAAGAAGATAATTAAAAAAACATGCCTCCTTTGTGTTTTTTGGGGTTCCGTAAAGAAATAATCAGTATCCAATAGGATTTAAAAAAAACTGTCGTTGTAAAATATTAAATTTCGTATTAATAAAAAAGCTACGGAACTCCAATATTTAAATGTAAGTATTGCCAAAGTAAAAATTAATTCCAGTAATATTGTGATTAAATATCTTAATGCACTTATTCTAACTTAATTCTATATTAATTAGTTAATGGAACCGTACTAGTCTTTTCGTACCAAAAATACTGGTATTACACAAATATAAATGTAAAAATATAAAAGCATATTGAGTTTCACGAGATTAATACAGTCACTAACAAAACAAATAATATGAAAATTTAAAATTTAAAACTACGCATATCTTAAAAAAGTAATAAAATATTGGTAAAATCGAATAAATTGTGATGATTTTTAACAAAAAAACAACACAGCAAATTTTATAGAAACATTTTTGTTTATCAAAAGATCTCGTCGAATACATAGATTATAATTAAAAAGCCTGTATAAATATCAGAAATCATGAGATTAAGGCAAGGTACACATAAGAAATCGCCATCTTTCATCAAAGCATTCGAAATGTTAGAAATTTTAACGCATCCTATAAAAAAGGTTACATCTCTAGAAAACGAGTGTGGTGCCGGAGGCGAAACTTTAGTCCGTTTTCCTTCCCATCCTTTTTCTGATAAGAATGGGATGGAAAGGGAATTAATTTGTCGGTGGAGACATCTTTATTTGCGTCTCTTCCTCCGTCGATTTAAGGCAACGCATTCTTAATTACGAATGTCTATGGGCATCGGTCACTTCACTTGCTCTTGCTCGTTTGCCATTTTGTAATAAAAAAAATGTAACTTTATTCATTGGATGCATTTGTGTAACTTTACTACAAACTACCCGCTTACAAATGTATCACCACAAATATTGCCCAAATACCGCACTATTTTAACTACTTTATCATACAATACTAAGTTAAAAAACCCTTAAAAAGTATGAGGTTAAAAACTACCTAATTAAAGCAAATATGTATATTGTTCTACATTCTGGGAATGTAACGGGTCACATAAAAAAACACTAACTACATATATACAACTAATAAATTACAAAAATATATCAACAAATTATGCTGTCTAAAAATGTGAAAAAATACTATCAAAGGAGATATTCTTTGGAAGTTACTGCCGTAGATAGTATGAGAATAACGAGAAAATAGGCCGTTGACACCCCTACGGACAGCTATGCCATAAATTATATGAAAACGGGAATAAAATAAAATAAAGTACAGTCAGAAACAAAAGTGTTCAAGATACATCAGCGAAGCAATTTATCGTAATATTTTTTTTTCATTTCGTACAATTTTTTTAATTGTACCATTCTTGAACACTTTTTTACCGATTTTGATTGAAGATTTAGCACATATATAGAATAAGAGATTTTACATTTTCTGATAATAGTTGCTTTTAGCTTTCTACGCAAGGCAACACAGAATCATTTACACATTTTTTCTAACCTTGAAAATGCCAATTACAAGATGCCACATGAAGCCGTTTTTATCATACATACTGAACACATGCGAGGCCTTAGATGTCAGAGTTTTTTTTTAATTACTACTAATTAATTAAATTGGAATGTTACAATTGCCAGTATAAAATATTCGAGACATAAATAGTAAAAACTTATTAGTAAAAAAAATAAACAGATCCAGGTTTCAATTAAATAAATGTTAAATATTACTAAATCAGTGCAGCGGAGAAATTAAACTCCATACATTATTTGGAATAAAAATACATAACAAAAAGTGCATTAATAAAGTGAAAAATATTAATACAAAAAGTAAGAAACTATTTTTTTCCAAGTCTTTTACAAATGTCTTCGATTTTCACAAATATAACTTACGTATTCCACAACGAAATATAAAAAAATATTAAAAAAAAACAATTAGTATAATAAAAACTTAACAATTAAATTAGTTATGCCATAATTTTGTCGTTTTATTTATAAAGCAAATATCTGAGAGGTAGAAATGGGGTACAAATTTGGATTTTCATACGTAATGTAAAGATGCGTCCACACTAGAACGCTAATAATAAAAAATAGAAGACAGATCTCATGAAAGGTTCATTTTATTCTAACCTTACCTTTATTGTCAAACTATTGATCATCTGTCAATCATTATATTAAAAAAAATAGCTGTCAAAAATATCGATTGAATGACTTCGATTGTTTCATTCATTCAGTCATACAATTATCAAAATAATGTGTATCCATTCTATTAATATCAAAACAATACATTTTATTACGAGATTGTACTTAAACAAAATGTATTTTTCTTTGCTTTTAGTTAATGAAAAGGAGCATACTTTCTTTTATATCATGACAAAAACAATAAAGTGCAACATACAAAATCACACGGAACATAAAGATGAAATTTCTATCAAATGACCTATGTTTTTGACAAAAACTAGTAATATTCTCCTATAGTTAGTACATAAAACTTTTATTTTGTTAATTTACAGTTGTATCAGCAAACATCGAATGTATTTTCAGTTGCAGTCTATTTTGTCTAGGAGAATGACAGATGGCAATATCAATTGTGTTGACAGTGTATACACACCTTTATTTAGTTTATGTATTTGAATACGTTATATATAAGGGTTATGTTATAGTGGGTTTGCGATCTCCTCCCCCGGCAGCGAGTGCACGCGCGCAGACAGCAAGTTGTGCAGAATGAAGACCGCCGGCTTCGGACTACCCTCCATGTCCAACTCCTGAAAGTATATAACAGTTTGAACACTGCTCGTAATCTAACGCTTACTTAGATGTAGTCTTAACTAAATTAATGATATTTCGACATTTCGATTTAATTCATTATTAGTACTGACTTGTATATTTTATCCAATTTAGTTACCTTTAAACGTAAAAAACTTATAGACTGTTGAAGTGTAGGGGTTTATAAAAAAATCTCAAATATTCAATGATAGTCGACCACTTATATAAAGTGTGTGCTTACGTTTTATACATTACTACAGAAGTTCAGATCTTAGTAAAATTAGAAACGTGTAAGTTAAAAGGGATGGACGGACGATAAAATTTGACATAGATGTTGAGGATGGTCTGGAAGAACACATAGGTTACTTGCTTTTGTTTTTAATTTCACGCGGACAGTCATAGACCAAAAGAGATAATACCATAAATGTGAAAATTTAAAAGGTAAGAAAAACAGTACTGCGCTGGAGGATTAATGCAACACTAGATTATTGGCACATATTTCTCGTTCCTATCTGACAGCTGTCAATGTCATTGAGACGTATTGGAATAGCGCGTCATTCTGGCGGGATCAGTAGCTATAAGAGTTAATTGCGTTATTAGTTATTATCCTTAAAAAAATATTTGTTAAAGTGTACCTTCTAAACTATTGAAAGAATCTCGATAAAATTTTGCACAGATATAGAGCATAGTATGGCAGATTACATGTTTTTTTTAAGAGTACAAGTGATAATGACCAGGGTATCATCATCAGCGAAGTGCAGCCAGAGCGCGGCGTCGTCGTCCGCGGAGGCGCGCAGCGCGTGCAGCGGGCGGCGGTAG
>NW_013527026.1:2315162-2315675 GCF_000836215.1 Papilio polytes
CGAATGTTGGCACCCAACCTTCTAAGTCGTCAGAACTGTCAGATCCGCCTGAGGCTCCCATCTAAAATAAAATAGAGATAAAAATTAAGTATACTTATACTTAGAAATACAATACTATAAACTGCAAGTGTACTTACAACAAAGACTTAAAAATATATAGACTAGACATATGTAGTGAACAAAAATTTTTCACTGGTCCTTTGAAAGGCACTATGATAATTGTCAAGTTTAAAACGCCACCTCATGTCCTTGTATTGACATGTTATAATACATATTAGAAAGTTATAAAAAGTTCTATTTTTGGTTATAAAACAAACTTAACAGTATGACAAAATATAAAATATTGCCTCACTGATAAATTTCCTTTCTAATGGTGAAAGAATTCTAAAAATTGCCCCAGTAGTTTTTGAGTTATTTTAATACATATAAAAATTCAAAAATACAAATCATTCCTCTTTATAATATAGATGTGGTTTTCAGGATCTATCAATAGGCAGTTTTAGTGATCATGTT